>NC_056748.1:45402835-45667835 GCF_019279795.1 Protopterus annectens | reverse complement strand
TTCCATCAGCATCTTATCACTGTAAGGAAAATAAGTCTGCACTTCATCTGGTACACTAGATTACTTTGACGGCCATCCAACATTAATGTAGTGGTTGCGCTTTTGCAAAATTGTATCAGTCTTTGTATGCTCTCTCAGCTCATCAACTCTTGTGGTAGAAAAATTATGCACTTCTATGACATCAAAGTCCAAATTCTCTGCATTAAGCTGTTCTGTTCTATTCCTGGGTGATCTGGATAAGTTATCAGCCAGATAAAGAAGTTTGCCTTTTCTATAGACCATTTTGAAATTGTACTTTTGCAATCTGAGCATCATTCTTTCTTATCTCACTGGAGCTGAATACATAGGCTTCTTTAAAATAGTGACTAGAGGATGGTGATCACTTTCAATCTGAATAGCTCGACCATAGATATAATCATGAAATTTCGAACATGCAAACACTATTTCCAAAAGTTCTTTCTCAATTTGAGCATACTGCATTTCAGCTTGGGTATGGGTTCTAGATGCACAAGCTACTGGTCTGCCCTCTTGAAGAATAACTGTGCCAAGACCAAAATTTGAAGCATCACAGGAAAGAGTTCTTGGTTTATTGACATCATAATATCTTAATGTAGGTGGGGTGGCAATTTTCTTCCTAAGGTCTTCAAATGCTCTCTGGTGCTGCTGCAGCCAAGAACATGTAACATTTTTGCTCATTAGCTCTCTCAAAGGTGCTATCAACTCACTGAAGTCTGGTATAAACTTGCCTAAATAGTTGACCATACCAAGAAACATTGTAGAGCTTGAACATTATCTGGTGCTGGCATCTCAAGAATGGCTGCTTGCTTGGATGGGTCTGGTCACAAATCAGTGCTAGTAAATAAATGACCTACATATGTAACGTCTGGTAGTCTAAATTTGCACTTCAGAGGATTGAGCTTCAAGTTCACTTCACGTGCTCTGTCTAGAACTTTCCTAAGGTTTCTGTCATGCTCTGCTTCACCATTGCCTCCAACCAATAAATCATCTACGATTATGGCACAAGGATAACCTGAATAAATTTGCTCCATTGCACGCTGAAAGACTTCACTTGCAGAATTTATTCCAAATTGCATCCTGAGGAATCTATATCTTCCAAATGGGGTACTGAATGTAGTCAGTAGTCAGGATTTGTGATCAAGCATCACTTGCCAAAATGAACTTTTTGCAACCAAGACATAAAAAAAACAGTGGCATTCGGTATTAGGGGTGTGACTTCCTTGACTGTATGCATAGGACGATGCAGTCTCTTCAATGCTTTGTTCAAATCACTTGGGTCATGCATATTCTGATTTCATCTGAGCCTTTTTTGTGGGTTGCTACCATGGACGACACACATTCAGTAGGTTCTGTAATTAATTACACCTTGCTGCACCATCTTATCCAAGTGAGCTTTGACTTTATCCTGCTTATTTATCTGAACTTTTCTTACTGGTCTGACCACTGGACTCATCTCTGGGTCTAACTTCATAGAATACACATCTGGAAGTTTGCCTAACTTGTCATCGAAAACATCAGCATACTCTGAGAAAATAGCTTCGCTATTGCTAGAACTGGGACATGTGCTCATATGATGAATTTCTTTGGTAAAAGAAAGCAGATTCATTCTCAAACTGTCTCTGAGAACCAATAATGACTGCACAGGTCTTCAGACTACATAGAATAGTAAGCTGTAGCAGTTTCTAGCCACATAACATGAAAGTACTACTGAGCCTTTGATCTGAATTTCTTCACTTTCATAAGCAACAAGTTTTGCACAACTAGCCACATTAAGTTGCTCACCAGGTCTCACCTTAGCAAAAATGGGTCTGTATCACATTGTCAAACTTGTTTAAGTTCAAACAATGTAATATCGAACCCAAAAGTCCAAAACGCAAAAATAGCGAAGCCACGGCACATTGATTTTTTTCCCAGGGAAAAAAGTGATGGGCCGTTTTTGGGGCTTTGTTATTTCCTCCACTGTGGTGCAATTTTTGTTAGGGAACAGCGATTTTTTTCCCTGGGAAAAAAATCGATGTTCTGTGTGTTCGTCATTGTGCAGTTTTGGACTTTTGGGGTCGATATTACATCGTTTGAACTTATACAAGTTCAACGATGTGATATAAACCCACAAATATGTATGCAGACATAACATTACACTTTGAACCAGCGTCTATTTTGAGCTTGGTGGATTTACCATCGATCTGGACAGTACAAAACACTTCATTTCTTTGCCAGTAAATCTACTGCATCAATCTTTTCACCAATTACTGACACACCATCTACGTAGAAAGTAGGGTAACTGCTCTCTATATGACCAACTTGCTTTTTTAAGTGACACTTTTTTATAATTGTGAGGTTTACTTGATTTGCAAAACTTTTGAAAATGGTTCCATTTTTTACACTTGTGGCATTGCTGACCGAACGCTAAGCAGTTTTCTCTTTTAGACTCATGATTGGCACCACAATTGCGACAGTTAACAATAAAGCTTGATTTGGATTTTGCTGACTCACCCTTGTACTGCACTGAGCATGTAATTTTCACTGAACTAGTCTTAGAACTTGCTGGAAAACTACGGGTTTTACCTGCCACACCGGCAAGGGTTACAGCTGCCATGTGCTTAGGTCTGCTTCTGCCAGCAACATGACTGGCATACTGTCTACATTTGCTCTGGAGCCTGCTGAAACCATGCTCATCACTTGCAAGCATACTTGTGTGCATTTCTGTAACTTCATGGATTTAACAAATCTCAATAGCTTTGCTCAGCGTTAAATCACTGTCACAAAACAAAATCTTCCTCACTTCAGCACTATTAATACCACACACAAACCTGTCCTTTATCAATTCATCTTTTAAATCACCAAACCTACACGTTTTAGGTTTGGTTCTCAGGTTAGTAATATAAGCTGCAGAAGTTTCTCCTGGCTTTTGATCTCTTGTGTAAAAGAAATGCCTCTCTAATGTAACATTTGACTAGGGGTTGCACATTTCCCTGAATTTGTATTTCAAACACTCTGGGTCTTCCCTTGACTCAGCCTGTACAACAATATGATGGTTTTCACCTTCTCCCTCATATACTGCTGGTGCATGCACAAATGAATGCTCCCTTTCAATAGCCTCTGATCCAGCTAGGTTTTGCAAAATGAATACCCTAATGTGTGCATTTTTGTCAGAATAAGCTGCTTGTATTAAAATGTTGTACTCTTACTCAAATATTCTCCAGTTCTCTATGATATTCTGATCAAGTACAAGCAGACCTGGTCTGCAAAATGCCTATGCCATATTAACATATACTAGTGAAGGCTTTTGCTAATATGTATGAACACACACAAACATGTACATATGCCAGAAATTATGCTAGTATTTGTAAATATACCCAATAGCACAACAAGCTTCCAAATAACTGAACTTTGCGAAATAAGTCTCCTGGACATAAGAATACTCTTGAAATCACACTACTATAAGATCGGTATAAGAAACATTACGAAATAACTGCACTTTGTGAATAAACTGGTCAGAATGAGCTCAGCGTAAGAAATGTTTCGAAGTAAATGCATTTTTGAATAAACAGTACACAGCACGCTGAAATTTTCCCAAAATGGCTGTACTTTGCTAAATAACTCTGTACAGTGCAAGAAACATTCTGTAATGGCGGCATTCTGCAAATAGACACACTCAGCACAAGAAACTTTTCAAAATGGCTGTATTTTGACTGTACTTTATGAAATAGTTGCACTTTGCAGACAAATAAACTCTTTGGAATAAATGCACAGTTATAAACATGCACAGTGAGGGCTTTTACACACTTTGAGATACTTCAGATAACTAGTTATGCCCTGAATAGCTTCAATTAATGCAACATAGTAGTTTATGCCAAAACACATTAATTTGCTAAAAAACATGCAGTCACCTTGCTTTATTTATGCTTAATGTGCCCTTTTTGCCATTTATTATATTTGTTTTGTTATATTTGTTTATATATTATTATATTTGTTTTGCTTCTTCGTTTTCTTGGGCTCGTTTTACTCTAAACATGCTTGTTTTACTTTAAACATGCCCATTTTGCAATTCTGAGATAATTCCAAACCCCTTATGTTATTTTCTGATAATCATTTTATCAAATATCTTAATTTTAAACATTTTGTTTAATTAGTAAAATTTTGTGCCTCTCGTTTACTTAATGTGTTCTGTGCTCTTGTAATGCTCCATTTTATAATTTTTGATAAAATAAATAATTCATGCAAGTTTGCATTACATTTAATTCATTTCTGCCCATTTGTTTGTACTGGGTTCACTTAATTTACCTTCACTGTTAACTCTGCACCTCATAGGTCTGAAAAGCAATCTCTGGAATCCCAGTTCTGACACCATGTCACTCGTCTGGTGAGGATAAAACAGATGAACATCTGTGGGTTCTGTTCAAGCAGCTTTATTACTGCAAACACATCAGAATTGAGGCTTAATAACTTTAACTTTGATAAACTTGTAAACAAACTAGCTATCACACTCATACATGCTCACACTCTGGCTGCATCTCAAAATGGCACTGAAGTTAGCACATGCTTGCTATTTATATGCATGTGCTGTCCCTGGAAACACTTCTTAAAGGTACAATACATGCACTATTCTACAGTTACTAAGCCTCACACTAGAGGTGATCGATCCGTGATGCAGGGTGAGTCAGATACATGAGATTCACCTTCACCCTGCCATAGTTTTGTCAGAACCTGTCATTAATGAAATGAAATGTAGGTCATGAGGTTATGAGGTTTGGGGATATTCATATCATGTTTAAGATGTTTAGGTTACAGACACAAGGTACAGGGTTTGATTCTCATCTTTGAAAGGGAAATTGGTTAGGATTAAAATGGCCCACAAGGGCAGCTAGCCTAGTACTTACCTATGACCCAATGAACATCTGTAATTGGTGACCTTCGAAGTAGTTAAGGTCATTTTTGGAGAGGAATGAGTCCATGTATACCATTTGATATGGGGATCTTACCCTTTTATGTATCCTTACGTTTATATTATAATTCTAAGGTTGCATAGTCTTGGAGAAAAGGTAGGTATCTTATTTTGCAATAAAAACAAAGTATTTAGTTTTTTTCCCTCAATGTAGTGATCTTGACCTTACAATGTAAAGGTGTGAGTCAGGTACAACCCCTTTCATTGAAGGTGCAGAAGTGCTAGCCTGGTGCAGAAATGAGTTTAATCAGATTCAGTGTCACCAACTGCATCCATTCGGTAAGGTAGCCTTGACTGCTACCGTCTGTTAAACCAACTGCATCCATTCGGTAAGGTAGCCTTGACTGCTACCGTCTGTTAAACCAACTGCATCCATTCGGTAAGGTAGCCTTGACTGCTACAGTCTGTTAAACCAAATGCATCCATTCGGTAAGGTAGCCTTGACTGCTACCGTCTGTTAAACCAACTGCATCCATTCGGTAAGGTAGCCTTGACTGCTACAGTCTGTTAAACCAACTGCATCCATTCGGTAAGGTAGCCTTGACTGCTACCGTCTGTTAAACCAACTGCATCCATTCGGTAAGGTAGCCTTGACTGCTACAGTCTGTTAAACCAACTGCATCCATTCGGTAAGGTAGCCTTGACTGCTACCGTCTGTTAAACCAACTGCATCCATTCGGTAAGGTAGCCTTGACTGCTACAGTCTGTTAAACCAACTGCATCCATTCGGTAAGGTAGCCTTGACTGCTACAGTCTGTTAAACCAACTGCATCCATTCGGTAAGGTAGCCTTGACTGCTACAGTCTGTTAAACCAACTGCATCCATTCGGTAAGGTAGCCTTGACTGCTACTGTCTGTTAAGCTGAGCTGCATCCATTCGGTAAGGTAGCCTTGACTGCTACAGTCTGTTAAACCAACTGCATCCGTTCGGTAAGGTAGCCTTGACTGTTACAGTCTGTTAAACCAACTGCATCCATTCGGTAAGGTAGCCTTGACTGCTACCGTCTGTTAAACCAACTGCATCCATTCGGTAAGGTAGCCTTGACTGCTACCGTCTGTTAAGCTGAGCTGCACCAGGGTAATGTGGAGTCAGAAGGAAGGAGGAATGAAAGAAACAGTGAGCAGAGAACAATGACTTAATGCATGAAATGAGGGTACAATATGGCGAGTGCTCTTCAGTTCTGGCCTTGCCCTGAATGCGTATGTGGTTTGTGTTCTCAGAAGTAAAAGTGTTTGGCTGTGTGGCTCAGACGAATGTAGCCCTGATTGTGACCCAGGCAAATGAGATTCAATTAGTGGCCCCAGCACTGCAGAAGCCATAAATGGGCCCTGGCACTGCAGAAGCCATAAATGGGCCCTGGTACTACAGAAGCCATAAATGGGCCCTGGTACTACAGAAGCCATAAATGGGCCCTGGTACTACAGAAGCCATAAATGGAGAGTGAGAGAGAGAGAGAGAGAGAGAGAGAAGAATGAAGGGACATTGCCTACTCACCTCTCCAGGGTAGTGTGAGGGGTCTGAATGTTCATGGGGACACAATTTTTCTGCAGTCTCCCCTGTGTAAGCCAGAGGGACCATTGTGCATGCTACAAAGAAGGGGTAGGTCTGTCTGGGGGAACTCCCCTTCGGGAAATGAGGTGACACCCACTGCAGATAGCCCATTGCACTCATCTCTCCAGCACTTAGCCAGGTGTGCACAGGGAGAAAAAAAATGCAAACCACCTCTGTTATCTGTCTAGGTGATGGACCACCCATTCACTCACCCCCATGAAGGGTTGATTAGATGGGAAGGGACTGATGGCTGACAGACAGCAGGAGCGAAATGTCGTAAAAAATATATTTTGTTTGGCAAAAAATGTAATAAATCCAAATGGTATTTAAATCATCACAGAAATCTGAGTGAAATGTTTTAAAGAAATACCTTACACAATCATTAGCAGTTAAGGCACACCACATTCTTTTTCTTTGGTGATGACATCCAGCCACGTTGAAACAGCTACGCACCATTTACAGGACATGATTCTTGTCATGAAGAGTCTGCATGGATTAGTTTGGGAATTTAAGACATTTCAACAAACTGTTCAAGTCGACTCTGAAGACTAAAAAAAATGTAATTATACCCAAGCAGCAATGCATTTCTTCTTTATAAGTGACAGTTGGTGGTTTGGATGCCATTCTGAAATCCAAACAAATGTTATCCTCGCCCAAATGAGAGACCTGTTTTATGACAAAGAAAATAAGGGCAGGAAGAACAATTTATGTTTGTTTGGCTTGACAGAGGGAGCAGAAAGCAAACCTGTGACATATTCTGTGACCACACAGGTCCCATAAGTTCTTCCTTTAGGTGTTAGTATCCCGATTAAGCATGGAACAGGCTGCCAGCTCCCTGCAGCCAGCTTCACAACTGAACCAGAGGTCACATTCAGTAGTGTTCTTTGCTTTATAAAGCCAGAAGGAGATGGCTTTGCACAGGCCGTGGTTACTAATGTGTCCAGCCGTTCATGGTGATAGGTTACACTAGGACAACAATCTCTCCGTGGCAATTACTGAATGTAAACACTTGTAGCCAGCAATAGGAATTTTGAAACAGAAGGGAATGCATGTCATTATGTCTTAAATTCTCTGCCAGGCTACAAGAACCTTCTGCCCATTAAGTCTACACATTAATAACTCCCCGGATGAGATTTTACAGTCCCTTATAATGGATGATGTGGTCACAGAGCAAGAGCTTATGAAGAAGAAGAGATAGAGAGGAAGAAAATGACACCTTCTGGAAGCATGATCCCAGTGTCAAGGGGCTCTCTAGACAGTCCCGGCTAGTTTTAGACAGTCCCAGCTAGTTTACGAACTAATTAGTTTATTACTGCTTATCTTTATAGCCCTGGTTTCAACACTGTTATTCTTATTTATAGGTGTATCCCTTGTTACACCTGAAAACAGCTCTTGGTTAACAAACAAAAAGAAATAAGTAAATAAATAAGTACATATGTGAATAAATACATAATTTTAATTACATCCTTGGCTTTCAGTGACTGGTGACTGAACTCACCCTTGTCATGCGAAATAACAGATGTCACTAACTTCAGTAACAAAAACACACTAACTTCAGTAACAAAAACGCATCACTGCTTAGCATTACAGAAGGCAAACTGGCTAGAACTAAAAGAACAGTGTCACATACTCAGAGCTCAAAATAATACACATCTTTTGTAAGTCAGGTAGGTATGCTTCAAGCAAAAAAAAGCCTTCAACAATGGCCATTAAACCCCCTTAATGAAAAATGAGTTCACTATGCATACTCTTTTCCCTGTAGCAGTAACTAAAATATGGAACCACTGGATATCCAGAATGTATCTTAATGCCAAATAATTTGTAGAACAACTAATGGACCATGTAACATGTTCCTGAAGTGTCAGTTAAACACTGATCTAATCTTGAAGTACATTTTTCATTTTACTATAATTATAAGGACATCGTTACAAATATACTGCACTAGTATCCTTCTTTGCAACATTTCCTCTTTCTAAACCCAAACTGTAAAGTACATAACAATTTCCACATCTCTAATTCTGCTTTACTAACAACTTGTAAAATATGTGGAATTATAGAGATGATTAGCCTCACTGCAGATCTTATATTCATTTCTGTACAGTGTACTGTTGTAGATTACTGTTACTTAAACAGTATATGTCACATATATAAATATGTGTATAACAAATGCTTCATATTTTAATATGTTATGTTCATAAAATCTTCATGATATGCACACATGTATAGGAGATGTTACATTTCATGAATATTTAGACATGAAGCTTTTCTTAAAAGGCATTTGCTGAAAAAGGATCTTCTGTACTCAGCCATTCTAACCTGGTTAACAACAAATGTCTGAGTGTGTGTGTGTGTGTGTGTGTGTGTGTGTGTGTGTGTGTGTGTGTGTGTGTGTGTGTGTGTGTGTGTGTGTGTGTGTGTGTGTGTGTGTGTGTGTGTGTGTGTGTGTATGTATATATATATATATATACACACACACACACACACACATATATTTGTGTGTATATATATATATATATATATATATATATATATATATATATATATATGTGTGTGTGTGTGTGTGTGTGTGTGTGTAGACATATATTTTACGCACATATTCAGCAGCAGCAGGATTGTAGGATATATGTTCTAGCCCACATATGACATACTGCTGATCCCACTAAGTGTAGTAAAGTACAGCAGAGCTGCATATTTCAGTCTGACAGCAGATGCTGCAATAAGCCGCCACTGCAGTCAAATAATATTAGCTAGAAATTTCCATGACCACAAATGGAATAGCAGTCTGCAAAGTGTGTCTGCATTCTGTCATAAATGTAGTGTTAGGTTAGAGCTTGTCAAACATCACTGATTTATGACTACAAGGTATATTATAAGCATTGGTCTAAATCTCAAATGTGAGTTAAAAGCTTAATCAGTTTTAAAATAACTGATTAAGAACACACATTTTTTCCAGAGTAAATCTGATGTAATTTATTGTAAACTATATGAAAGCATATTAAAGTGCTTAGCAGTTATCAGAATAAAATGATACCAACAACCAGACAGGTATGGTCACTCAAGACGGTTATGAAAGCCCTTAATCAATGCATGTGTGGGAACAAAATGTGAGCTGTTAGATGAAATGAGGAGATCCCTGCAGTGCTACAGATCCCCATGTCACCATCCCCAGGAAGGGGGGTGGGGGTGGGTGAGTATTGCCATTCATCATAAATTGCTTTCATGGCTGGGATGCCTTTGAGAGTATGAAAGTTCCCCAGGTTTGTCTGGATGACGACCTTCCTGGGTGGTTCTTGTCCTAGAGGACATCTGCAAGGGGCGTCCTCATACACCTAGGGAATGAATGGATTCAAGCACAATCAGGGGTGGCTGGATGGTGGACAAGCAGAGGGAGGAAAGAAATCTAAAAAAAAAGTGTTCTTATAGGAAGCCCATTCCAAGAACACAAAATCTGAAAGGTATCTGGTCCTCAACCCTTCTACGCTGAATACTCCTAAATTCCCCACAAAACACCTAGGAAATCTCTGCAAAAGACTTTGGAAAAGAGACTCCATTTCATCACTGCTGCTGATTCAGGAAGTGATGGAATAAATGAGAGCCTGCACTGACTCCATTTCATCACTGCTGCTCATTCAGGAAGTGATGGAATAAATGAGAGGCTGCACTGACTCCATTTCATCACTGCTGCTCATTCAGGAAGTGATGGAATAAATGAGAGCCTGCACTGACTCCATTTCATCACTGCTGCTCATTCAGGAAGTGATGGAATAAATGAGAGCCTGCACTGTTGGTTGTTCTCTCAAGCCCATGGAACTCGGTTTTCTCCCAAATTGCCTTGTTCATTGAACACTAGAAAAAGCCAGTTCTCACACCTTCACCCACCATTCCTGAGAATGAAAGAATGGAATGTAGACCTCTGGTCACTTGCACTGTTTCTCACAAACTGTCCTTGTACATCACTCAGTCCTTTCCTGAATGATCCAAAAAGTAGTTGAACTGCACTATAAATCACCAATAAATCCAAGGAAAAAGTGCTAAAACCAGAGCGGAAAACTCAGTCAAGGTATATCCAAATGGTTTTAATGAAGCCACACAATACGAACGTTTATTTCCTTTCCTGAATGATGTTGAAGTTAACTTGCAAAAGGACTTCGCCCTAATCTGTAGCTACTTTTTGGACAATGAAATGCAGCTGAACCTTGGCAAGTATGCTGTAATGCTGTTTGGTACCCCTAAAAAAACTGAAGGACAACTACAATATAAAAGTAACAGGCTCCAACATGAACTATATACCCCAACGGATCTCCTGTATTTTCCTTGGTTCTTATCTTGACCCATCAGTTACTATCTCTCAACATACTGAATACATATCAGAGAAACTGCTTGGTCAATTAAAAGCATGCTTCTCAGTTGTTCCAGTGGCATAGAGCCCTGACTATGACCTAGATTACCCGGATTCAATTTGGAGGAGGGTGGTACATGGGCATCTGTTTGCAAAGATCCTTGGTGGAAACCAGGTACATCATTAGTGGAGGCATAGCTTAAGGGTGAAAAGTGGGCCTGGCTGAGCTGATATGCACACTGATTCACATTGCCTGCCAAACTAGACTGAACCATGTTGCTACGAAGGAAAGGGGGAAAATGGGTAGGTCATGCAAGAAATACCCACCCCAGATGGATGCATCGATGTGCTAAGTACCAGGAAGCCTAAGAATCAATGACAGTCCCCATGTTTGGGGGGGGCAGGGTGTTAGCTGGTAGACTTGGCATGAACAAGGCATGGAGGCCAGGTTGGCAATAATGAAAAAAAGGGGGAGGGGGAGAAAGCATGCTACTCAGTTTGCAACCACCTGACATCAGAATCTAGGCCAGTCCTTACTGAAGGTGTACTCATCCCAAGATTAATGTATGGTTTTTCCTAATAGCCCCCAGCTCATCCTACAATGCAAGCAGTTTACAAATCACTTTCAATAACATTTGCCTCTTTGTTAATCTGTTGTCATACAGGGGAACACCACTTTAATGAAGACCAATTGGCTCTGTATCGCTGTCAGAATCAGTTTACATACAATTTCATCTCATTAATAAACTTACAAACTAAAAATAAAAGTCTACCCCTAAAACCTCAGTGACAACTGCATTGGGAGTGTATCATTACAAAGGCCACAGTTCAACAAACAAACTGGTGAGAATGGTTTCTGTAAGACTGTCCAAGCTAACTGAAAACATTTACCGAAGGAATTTATCAAGTGAAATTGTACATCTGGCAATTATTATAGTTCCTATGGTACACGCAGAGCCAGATCATGATCAAATGGGGCCCTAAGCAGGGTAATGGATCAGCCCCCCTGCCCCACACACACAGCAGTCCCTCCTGGGCAGTACCACCTCTGCCATTCCAGTGTCCCATTACTTTGCTGTTTCTCCTGAGTTACCATAAACACTGTTGAAACCTGTCAGTATGCATACTGTTTTCTTTTTTACTTCTACAACAATTAGAGATTTTTAAAGCCTTTATTTCAAATTTTATAACACAAACACTTATATCCGTTTGATAAACAAAATAATATAGTCTCACAATGAAAACATATGTATGAACAGTAAACTTTTTTGCCCTTGAAACTCATATTCATTGAAGTGGTGCTGAAACCCACATTCAAAGAAAATGCATCTGGCAATTGGTGGATTAAGTTTACCTTTGGGCTGTTTTCAAACTATAGGTCCTTTACACTCATTTTTAGCACCATGCATACATGATGAGACACTGACAGCCCATTTATCTGGAATTTTGTGAATATTGATATGATTCATACAGAACTGTATGATGTAATTTGTGACTATTGATATAATTTGTATAGAACTACATGTTATGTACTGAGCTTCAAGGATATAGCTACAGTGCTCCCTACTGGAGAAGAACAGAAATGTTTATAAACTATATACCTGTGCAAAATGTATGTTTTAATACAGATTTAACTTGCAAAACTTCAAGAAAACAAGTTGAAATTAAAGTGTTTTACAATTGTGTTATCTCTCGGTTTCAGCTCAGTAGCAGACACAATGTCTAGAGCTAGATGTTTTTGTATTGTCTTGGAAGAGAAGTAATTACTAGCTTTCAAATGTAAAAGTGTTTTATTGTTTTACGACTTCCAAGTTCTGCAAACTTCTGAGAGATATGTACTTCTCACACAGAGATGTTAAAATTATGTTAGTATCTGTTATCTGGGGAACTGAAGGCAGGTCACAAAGAGTGATGTCATCCAAGCTGACCCAGCAGTAATGTTTGATAGTAATTTAAGAACGCTCTGAGAGAGAGAGAGACTTTGCATTTTGTATCTTGTCTTGGACCTAGCAAGAACATCCACTCATCTATACTTGCCTTGCTCTGCAAGTAAGATTTAGACATAGCATCCTTTAGATATAGATAGGAATATACTAAAGATTAGTTTAGATGTTTTCTGTATTTATTTGGGACTGTCCTGCAATGCTGTTTTAAAATATTTCCTGTGATTTTGAACTCTGTAGTTACTGTGTTGTTTATTGTCTTGTTATTTTATTATTTATTATTATATATATTAAAACTATCTTTGTGGCTGATATTTGTGAGACATATTTACGCTCTTGGGGTACCTGCATATGCATTTGGTGACACTGTACAGGCCACTCCTAAATAGACTTGTTCTTGGTCAGACTACCATTTGGATTATTAGTAACATTACAAAGTAAGTTTGAACACCCTTTGGTAAGGGCCTTAGAGTACCTGATAAAGAGTTGGTTGGTGGCAGTGATAACTACCTTATAGTCTTGGCAGAACGGGGCATAGCTAGTAAACCTGTGCCAGGCTTTCCCGTGTGTGTGTGTGTGTGTGTGTGTGTGTGTGTGTGTGTGTGTGTGTGTGTGTGTGTGTGTGTGTGTGTGTGTGTGTGTGTGTGTGTGTATATATATATATATATATATATATATATATATATATATATCAAATCCCAAAGTGTGTGTGTGTGTGTGTGTGTGTGTGTGTGTGTGTGTGTGTGTGTGGGCAGGGACATAAAGCACTGGTTGGACAGAGAGGGAGCAGGAGGTTTTGGCTTAACCACTCGGCTGAGATCTCAGCCCTATAGCTGTGCCAGTGGGGAGCCTTATTGGGGATCTGGAGAGAGAGGGAGAAACCAGACCGAGATTGACTGTGATCTCAGTGTGCTCTTAAGGGAAACTGTGTGTGTGTGTGTGTGTGTGTGTGTGTGTGTGTGTGTGTGTGTGTGTGTGTGTGTGTGTGTGTGTGTGTGTGTGTGTGTGTCCTTTCATCCTCCCATTGTGTACATCTCTCACTGGTGCCAGTGGTGTGGACTGAGGCTTCTTGATTACTGGGCCAGTGATAAATCAAATCCCAAAGTGTGCTTGTGTGCATCAGCTACTTGGGCAGAGATGCAAAGCACTGTTTGGACAGGGACGGTACTGGAGGTTTTGGCTTGACCACCCGGCTGAGATCTCAACCCTCTCATGTGATTTCAGAGGGAGGGGTATTTAAAGTGTGTTGTGAACTTTGTTAATGGATTTGGATGAAGTTTTGTTAACAACTTGATGAAAGTGCTTAATCCTACAATAAAATCAGGTTGTTGTGCCAGTCTCTATTCGTGCTTTGTTTGTGTTGGTTTCTCAGTTTTGGTTCTGGTAGTACTATGTCCTTTGTGAAGTCACTGATTGGTGCTGGTGCACGACCTGGATTCAGTTTTGAAGAATTGAGCAACAGCATTGGTTTACTAACTCAACTTGTTCAACAGTTAATTGAATGTTCATTAGCCCTTTGAAATGCTATGCAGAGCAATACAGACTTTCGGAATACACTAGTATGTTTAAGGACATCCTCTTCACCCAATCAGGGTGTTAATAGTGAGCCAGGAGTGGTGTTCCTGTTAATATATCTTTGAATTCTTGGTTGCAGTCAGGGTCTGATTTTCAGCATGTGAACAATGGGACAGGTACTTACCGAGACTCTTTCTCTACTTTGGAGGATGTGCTTTTTCGTTGTCATAAGTTACAACTTGAAAATGTCTTTTTCACTGAATGTATCAATTCTGAGAGAGTCCAGAAGGGTCTCCGCAATTGGAAATATCCTAATGGGTTAGTAGCTGGTTCTCACTTGCATTTGGAGTTAATAGAATTATTCAACAAACAGGGTGGAACTGCTGAAAGTACTGAAAAAGCACAACCAGCTTGCTATTGAGCAGTTTATAAAAGAAGCGGATAATCTTGACCAAGTTATTAAAAAAAGATTTATTGTTCACAATTCACCACAAAAAAATAAAACAGTATATTTACAAAAATTGATAAATTAGTTGTAGACATTCAAAAAAGAAAGCACAAGAAACTTGAACATGACCACAGAGAATACCAGGAAGGCAGGGCATATCCCAAACCAATAGACTCACAAGGGAGGCAGAGCATCCATCAGAACAATGGAAACAATATGGAGGACCCCACAGACGATGAAGAAGCGATGGAAATGACCCCTTTGAAGCAGGCTTATCTGAGGAGATCCGAAAGGATCAAAAATCAGAGGAATCCAAACAATTTCATCAGCAACAATGTTTATCAACAACAGGGGAACCAGTACAACTCCCAAAATCACCAGAAGTCCTTTGAAGGACAGAGACAATGGAAGTCCCACTACAATCGGGGGCAGAGGCAACAGTAACGTCTTTGGACTTGGTTTTGGTGTCAGAAAATTTTCCAAAAATGATGCTCAAGGATACAGGTGACTTTAAAATGTATAACTTCACATCTTTTTCATTTGGTAAGACATTATGTGAGTTATTAAGCAAAGGGGAGACATTTGTGCCCACTGTGCATATGCGAATACAAGAGTTGCTACTGGACTTGAAACTTTTTCTTAGGAAATTAAATTTTAAAATAATATTCAAAGATATGAATGATTTATGAATTAAGTGTTTTGCTTAGAAGCAGTGTGTTTAATCCCCCCTAGCCCTACCTTTCATTATTTTTGAAAAAATGTGTGATTTCAATTTTAGAGAATTTATACAAAGTAATAATTACATGCCGCCAATCAGTAATTTGTTCGATGGTGAATGTAAGATGCTAAAGGAATTGGTTAGAAACAAGAGTATCAGGGTTATGAAACCCGATAAGGGAGGGGGCATTGTCATAATGACAAAGACTGATTATTCAAGTAAAATGCATATATACTTGTTTGATGAGGAATATTATGAAGAAACTTCTCTCGATTTCATTAATGTGTTGTACAGCAAAATACATTTTTTCCTTCAGGATATGTTTGACAAGGGTGAAATAACACATGAGACACTTGAATTTCTAACTGTAAAATTTCCTGCTGTTCCTCTCATATTTGGCATTCCTAAAATTCACAAAAGTTTATCAGACCCCCCCCCCCCCGATGAGACCTATTGTTTTGCACGAACTTCTGTTACACATTCTATAGCTAGATGCATAGACGAAAAAGTGAAACGTTCGTTATACGATTATTCACATTTATGTAAAGACTCCTGGGACTTTTTGACTAAATTAAGGTCTGTGAAAAGTTTATCTTTTGTGACTATCGATGTGGTAAATTTATTCAATGTAATACCACAGGATCAAGGCATTGAAATGTTTCAAGATTTTTTTGAATGAATCTGATGTTTTCAACTCTAACGAGATGAATGTATTGAGTACTTTGCTAGAACTAATATTGAAATACAATTTTGTATATATGGATGGTCAGTTTTTTCACCAGAAGAGGGGAGTAGCTATGGGGCATGTTGTACCCCCTGGTTTGCCAATATTGTGTTGTTGCAATGGGAGAAACAATGTGTTTTCAACAAGTTTGGTATCCTCTCATGGCAACTATATGTACATTTTTTGGATGATACATTCATAGCTTGGGATGCTTGTGAGACTGAACACAAGAATTTGTTGAATATTTGAATTCCAGTACATCTTTTTTAACATTCACGTATATCTATAATAAGAACTGTATTCATTATTTAGATTTACTGGTGTCCAAGGACTCTGAAAAAAGAGATTATTCAGAGTTCTATTTTTAGGAAGTCCACATACTCTAATAGATTTTTGCATTATGACAGTTGCCATCCCTTACATCAAAAAAGAGGAATAGTCAAGGGGCAGTTTGTTAGACTGGCCCGAGCAATTTCAGACAGCAATAGTTTTGAACAGGAATGTAACTATTCAGTGGAGTTCTTCGGGTCTAGGGGATATCGCTTATATTTAGTAACTGGAATATTAAGAGAAGTTTCGGATAAAAGAAAGGAAGGTGCTATAATGCCTATATTTGCATCTAATCAATTCATTGAAGGAACTGGCAAGAGAGTGAAGTACGTTGAGAACTCATCTTGTTCTTTTATCACTATTTACACTCAAGAACACAAAAGTATTCGAAGGATCTTGAAAAACAATTGGAAAATTTTCCAGTGTTTTGATGGGCTAAGTGAACTGGTGGGACACAAGCCAAAAATGTTTTTTTAAGAGAGGGAGATCTCTAAAAGAAATATTGGAAAGGGGTAGTCAGATGGGGGAATTGAATAGTAGGAGGAATGGTACGTTTAAATGTCGGTCTTGTACCCAGTGCAAGTACATTTTGGAAGCAGGAGAGGTAAAGGTAAACAAGCAGGTTATATACACTTCTTTTCATTGTACTTGCAAATCTGTGACCTTATTTACCTCGCAACATGCAGGAAATGTGAGGGTTTTTATGTTGGAAAGACCACTCACAGATTTAGAGATAGAATTATACAAGCATGTGGCGAAGTATCCTGATCATGAATTTTTATTTTTTTGGTTTGGACACAGTGTATAAAAACCCTAGGTGATCCATGGGCTGATTTAATTGAACATAGAGAAGCCTTATGGCAACTTAGGTTGAACGCCTGTATTCCACCAGGCTTAAATGAATCTGTATCTATCTCTAGCATTCTAAAGCTTATGTCCTACAAAGTTTGACTCAGTTTTTAAATGCTTTTAAATGTTTTAAATGTTTCACATTTAAGTATACAATATATTAACATACATTTTTTTATGAAAAATATTTTTTAAAATGTGTCTAAAAGTTTTTTGATGTTTTGCTAATTTATGGACTAAAGTTAGTGGTGGTTCAAATCATGTGGTTTCTGAGGGAGGGGTATTTAAAAGAGTGTTGTGATCTTTGTTAATGGAGTCTGATGAGGTTTTGTTACAAACTTCATGAAAGCACTTAATCCTACAATAAACTCAGGTTGTTGTGCCAGTGTCTATTCGTGCTTCGTTTGTGTTGGGATCTCAATCCTATAGCTGTGCCAGTGGGGAGCCTTATTGGGGATCTGGAGAAAGAGGGAGAAACCAACCCCAGACTGACTGTGATCTCTGTGTGCTCTTAAGGGAAATTGCACTTTACTGTGTGTGTACTTGTCATCTTCCCATTGTGTATGTCCCTCACTGGTGTCAGTGGTGAGGATTGAGTCTCCTTGATTACTGGGCCAGTGTAGGGGTGTCACACATGCATTTGTTCTTTGATGCACCATCTTGATTGTATTAAATTACATTCTTTGTATAATACAGTGCCACTTGTTAGAGTGTGTTTTAAATTTGTAGTTTGGAACATTTTCTAGCATGCAATGAAACAAAACATATGACCCAGTAATGACACAACTTCCCATTACAGAGCATATCAACCACAAAAGTCCATTCACAGTTATCCACCAATATCAGTCAAGATACATAATCTTTGCAGAAGTAAAAATCCACATTAAAGAGATTTGTAACTAATGAAGAGGTTGCTGCTAGCAAACAACTTTACATTTCAGTGTTTCATGTACAAATGTAATGCCTGCTGTTTTTGAAGAATAAAACTGACCATGTTATATTAAATAAATTAGTAAGCTGGTAATATTGCAGTAGGGAATGGCTGTTATTCTGGCAACAGGTTCATAGTTATGAGGCATCTTATCCAAAGGATGACACACTCAGGACTGTAGCACCCCCATCCACTCTTAAAGGGCAGTGCAATATCAGGACTCTGTATACATGGTGTGGGAGCAGAACGCACATCTCTCTGCACTAAAGGCAACAAGCATGCTACCTGTTGTACTACTAACACTGCTTTCAAAATTTATAGCACAGACACTGATAGCCATTTGTTAAACAAAAGAGTTACTCATTGAAAACAGACTTAGTATGAGCAAAAGTAAACTTCTCTTCTCTTGAAAATTACCATTCCTTGAAAATGCAGAGAAACTCAACGAGAAACTCAAAAGTCTTTGAAAATGCACCTGATGATGACAGTTTGGTAGTTGGTGTAAGAGGATTCAATTTAAGCTCTCATATTCAAAGTACAGGGTTTGAGCCTGAATAAATTAATCCCCTGCCATTTCTAAATGGGGCATTTCTCATACACGTACACACCTTGAACCTGTGTGTTCGGAATGGCTCCATATTTGCTCATTTAGCTTGTGCACTGCATTCCAGTGTTTAAAAATGTATGTGCATCTTTAGTATGACTTGTGTACAGGTGCTTCTCAGGACACATGCATGCATCTCTTAAAGAAGAATTACAACACATGCAGAGTGCATTGTTAAAGAAAAAATATAAGTTTTGTTACAGTCCCCAGGCCCATGCCCCCCCACACTAATGGCCTTAAGTGACTGCCTGGGTTGCCTGGTGCTGGATCAAGCTCTGGGTACAGGGTATGATTCCCTCACCTCTCATTTGTCTACTGTATGATCTTGTGCAAGTCACTTAGACAATAATTGGGCCAACTGGGAATTGGGGTAGGTTCCTCAGTGGTCCCCTGGACTTCAAGCCTAGTAACTACTTATGAATGTATGAAGTGAAATACATGAAATTCAGAAAAAAAACAAACAAATGTGAAAAATACAGACTAATTAATGTTACTGCTATACAGATGCAGGTTAGTATTTTCATCACAACCTCTGAGTATCAAAATAGAAATCTTCAGACGAAAGCACTTATGTAAGATAAAGAAAGTTAGATTATTAAAAAAGAATGGAAAGCTTCAGAATTGTTTTTCTTATATGGGACTAAGTAATGGTAGATTATTTTTTTCAGCTCTTCTGCATTTACTTGAATTTTGGCCTGCTGAGAGCTGTATTACCAGAAGTGCACCTAAGTATCAAAGAGGGGATTATTTCCCAACATTAAAGTCCTAAAGAGATTAAGGTTGAGGCACCAAGTTGGAGATACACCCTTTTGTTGATATTTTATGTTTATTCCTACTTAGCAGTCCATCAAGTGCGGTGAGCAGGTAAGTATATACAGGACTTACCTGACGTAGATCCCTAGTGTGTTATGACAAATCCAAGGCAATTGTTATGCATTAACCTAGTAGTCTAATTGTAAATACTATATATATATATATATATATATATATATATATATATATATATATATATACATCTCATCCTATTTTTCTTTTGCCTTTATTATTACTACTGTTTATATTCTGTTATATTCTTATTTCTTGCCTTTTACTCCATAACTATTTAAAATCTAGCTGAACCTCTAAACACTTGAATAAATGCTATATACCCTCACTGCATATCATTAACACCGCATACTTTTCCACACATATTTACTCAGTACCGATCTTTCTCTCTCTAGTTTCATCTTGTCTGTACTCAGTTAATTATACCATAATTTACCTCTCTTTGTTAAAATCCATTCTTCTTCTTTGATCGTTACCTTGTTTTTGCCTTTGGCCTGGCCCCATGTCTAAAAGGGGTCCTTGAACCAGCTTACCTGCCAACTTAACGACCGTAAAAAAAAAAAAACCCAAAACAGTAAATAGATAAATATATTAAACAAATAAATAATCTTGTAGCTCAAAAGCATCATCCATGAATGAGGATCACCTTCACATTCATGAAAGTCACCAAAGCAATTGATGAAGGCAAAATGGTACACACATCATACCTTGTCCTGGCTAAAGCTTTTGACACAATTCCCCATTCAGGCAGAGGTAGAAAAGCTAAATAAATTGGGGATAAACCCCTACATCACTTGCTGGATTGCCAAATGGCTCACAGATAGGATTCAGATAATCAAAGTAGGAGACTTCTCCTGTTTGGCATCTACTTTTCTGAAGTAAAAGCCAATAACAAAGAGCTCTAACTGACTAAGTTTACAGATGGCTGCAAGCTAGGAGCAGTCATTGAATCCCAAAAGGACTTAGCCATCCTGTAAGAAAGTTTTTCTTAAATAAATAACTGGTGCCAAAATCATGGACTGCAACTAAATGCCAAAAATGCATTATTGTATCCTTTGGGAAGTCATCTACCGCAGGCAAATACCACACTGATGATACAACCCCAAGAACTGATCCAGTTGTTCAGGAGTTTGGAACTTATGTGGACAGTGACTTAACTTTTGACCAGCATGTGTCTATTGTTGTAAGAAAGTCCTTCTATATTGCACAGATTATAAACAAAAGGGGTTGTGTCTAGATCTAGGGATGTCATTGTTCCCCTTTACTCAGCCATCATTAGGCCAGTCATTGAATATAACACCTCCTTTGGCATATATCTGTCCAGACACTTGCAACAATTGGAATGCCCACAGAGGTACCTTACTAAAAGGATACAAGGCTTGAGCAACATGTCCTATAAAGCCCTGTCTCTATAGGTTCATATGTTCATAGGTGTGTACTAGGCTAATAGCCCTGGGGCCTTTACAAGCCTAGCCATAGGATTACCCTGGCATAGTGCCACCTGACTTTAGTTCCCAGTGCCTCTGTTGAGTAGAGCCACTGGAGTTATCCCTGGGGTGAATTTTCTGTTTCCCATCCACTCGTCAAGATTTCTGTTGAAGAGAGTCAGCAAGGTGCTCTGCTTGACATGTATGGGAATTCTATTCCATAGCATGGGCGGTCTCTGGGTTATGAACCTGTCCCTCCAGCATGTTCTGTTAATTGTGGTAATGAGGTTGAGGTCTCTGGAGCATGTAGTGTGGAGGGATTGGGATTTCTTTAGATGTAGCATTTCTAACAGAGCTGTGTCAGACATGGCTTTGTAAGTCAAGCAGAGATAGCCTCTAAGTAGGCGATATGAGAGTTTTTTGAGTTATCCATATAGGACAAGTGTTTAAGGCCTAGGATCCTCTTTGTGATGTACAGTTGTGGCCTCTCCAGTTGTTGCAGGTTTCTAGTGAGGTACATGCCAAATGGGGCATTGTACTTGATGATTGGCCTAATGAGGGAAGAGTAGAGGGAGGCAATGACCTCTTTCTTCCAGGATGCAAAACCCCTAGTAATGAGATGTGCCACATAGAAGGACTTTCTGACCACAGTGGCAACGTGATGATCAAAAGAGAGGTTGCTGTCAACCTGTGTTCCCACATCTCTTATAACACCTTCTGTGTTCAGTGGACTACCATCAATGTGGTAATTCATAGGAACCAGGTTTTCCCAAAGGGGATGATGACACATTTTTTTGCATTGAGCTTAAGGCCACGGTTCTGACACCAGTCGTTGGTTTCAGTGATGCCATTCTGTAGGATGTCAACATCACCTGGGGAGTTAATAATAGCTCCCAACTTGCAATTGTCTGCGAACTTTGTCAGCCAGAGTCCCTTCTTGTTGGCCTGGACTTCAGAGAAGTAGATACCAAACAGGAGAGGACTCAGGACCGAACCCTGTGGGACTCCACTCATGACTAGTCGGCAGTCTCATTTGGAGTCAGCTACTTTCACACTGTGGGTTCTGTCTGTGAGCCAGTTTGCAACCCACCTAGTGACATAGGGGTTGATGCCTAGCTTAGTGAGTTTTTCTATGATTCCTGAGGGGGGAATGGTATCAAAAGCCTTGGCCTGATCAAGGTAGGCTGTATGAACCACCTTGCCTTCATCCACAGCTCTGGTGACTGACTCAAAGAAGTCGACTAAGTTGAGCGAGCATAATCCACCCTTCACAAAACCAAACTGTGTGGGATCCAGAGTTTGGAGATTCCCTACATCCTTGTTTATTAGGTCCATGATGATGCACTTCATAGCTCTGCATATCAGGTTTGTCAGGCTAATGAGGCAATAGTTCCCAGGGTCTGTAGTTGCTCCTCCTTTGTGGAGAGGGATGACTGTAGCAGTGTGCTATTCAGTAGGGACAAAGCCTGAGGTGAGGCTGTGATTGAACAAAGCACAGAGGTGAGGTGAGGTGGCAGTTCACTCTGTAGTTCATGTAGAACACTGCCAGGGATATTGTCAGGTCCCATAGAAGCTGTATTCTTGGCTTCCTACAGACTGCTAAGAGGCGACCTGTGTCTGGCACACAAGGTATCCTCTAAACCATTACTGATGGACTTACTGCACATCAGCAAGTCAAGTGGCATCAGAATTATTTGGCCTAGGGATCTAAACCTCCTCAGTAACATCAACAGAATGGTTTGGGGGAACAGGTGTATTTTGTGGAGGATATCTCTGCTGTGGAGCAGACTCTCCATCCACATAAAACAAATTTCATCCTTGTCCATTTTTAACCATAACATAGATCTGTGGATGGGAAACAGAAAACTTAGCCCAGGACTGCCCCCTGTACTACTAAGGGACAGGCACAGCTCCTAAATGCTTTATCCCAGGCATGGGTCCCTTCAGATTATCTATTGTATGATCCCATTTATACTCATTAGGGGTAATACATAATTATCGATCATGGGATAGGTGAGGTCAATTTATAACCATAGGATTATAGGATCATAGGAAGTTACTAGGCTATTGGCCCTGTGGTCCTTATAAGCCTAGCCAAGAGTTTAGCCCATGTTTAGACATCAAAGCCCCAGTCCAGCAGGGACACAGGTGGAATCCCAGGGATGTATTTTCTGTTTCCCATCCAGTTATCCAGGTTGTGGTTAAAAAGGGATAATGAGGTGCTCTGCTTGATGTGGAGAGCATACCTCTCAACTGTACCGAATTCCCCAGTTTTTACCCGTTTTGATGTCCAAATAATGGGGTGCCACAAGTTCCCAAGTGGACCCTTTAATTCCCAAAATTCCTGTCTTTTTTTTTATTTTTTTTTTTTGAATTTTTTGGGCTGATGTCATCACATGCAGAGGCATGTGCAATGACTTCAACTTCGTGAGCAGCCTGCCAGCCTGTTGGAATTTGTTTGAGGGCGGCTGAGTGGGTGAGTGTGTTTGTTTGTGTTTATGTCAGCATGTGTGTTGCTGGAGTCATGTCTTGCATGCTGCAACAGCTCTTCCTTTCCCAGAGAGAATCAAGAGAGAGGGTTGGCCACCTGGGACACACACAGACACACACACACACACACACACACACACACACACACACACACACACACACACACACACACACACACACACACACACACACACACACACACACACACACACGCACACACACACACACACACACACACACACACACACACACACACACACACACACACACACACACACACACACACACACACACACACGAGTCAGTCAGTGGACCATCCGAGAGGCTCCTGAAATGGAAAGGGATGATTTCCAAGACCAATGGCAAGAGTGCATGGACTTTGCAGTGCAGCTGGCCTTCAAAGCAGGAGAGGTAACTATTTCCTGTGTATAATGGATGGTTATGCAGACCTAGGTAAAGAAACACATTAAAAACGTGAGTAAATGAACCTAAACTATGAAGCTGCTGGGATTGTTATAATTTGTGTGGAACCCCTTATTCTGTTATCCCAGTCATAGTTAGACCAAAACCAAGATTTGGCCATGAATTCTCAGCCACAGTTGATGTTACCTGTAAGTATCACTGCATTCTGATGCAGCTGGTTATAGTACCCTTTCTGTTAGTAGATTGTGATTATTTATTTGACAAGTAACTGTTGCTACAGATGACTATAGTAACCCTTAGTAGGCTGTGAATAATTATTTGCCAACTAGCTAGAAGCATAGTGAAAAAAAAATGTTGTTGAATGACTGAGTTCGTCTGCTGACTTCAAGCTGTTTCCTGACGTGAGAGGGTTCCTTGAGGTGTGCAGCTTCGTCTGCTGTCTTCAAGCTGTTTCCTGACCTGAGAGGGTTGAGGGTTGCAGTGTTGTGCTGCCTGCTGCTGCTGTTTCCTGACCTTCTGCTGTCTTCAAGCTGTTTCCTGACCTGAGAGGGTTCCTTGAGGTGTGCAGCTTCGTCTGCTGCCTTCAAGCTGTTTCCTGACCTGAGAGGGTTCCTTGAGGTGTGCAGCTTCGTCTGCTGCCTTCAAGCTGTTTCCTGACCTGAGAGGGTTCCTTGAGGTGTGCAGCCATTGCCGTCTCACTGAGAAGCATGCTACATTTTATTTGCCTATAACTCGGAGCTCACAAATACTATTGCAACCAATGCACATGTATTTTGGGCATGTCCTTATTCTTTACAATCTTCTTAGTGTGAATTGCTTCGATGTTTTGTGTAAAGATATCTCATGCTTGAGCCCCAGACTTAATAAGCATTTTATCATAGGCATGAATTAGAGAAAAAGGAACCCATTTAAAGTAACTAATAATGTTCCTCTTAGCTGTCACTCCTTATGAGTATGGTTCCTCATTTTGAGTATTAGAATCCACCATTGATGTTGTTCCACAACGAAAGTGTCTGACATGCATTATCAATGCTACTATTGAATCATATTAATTCATCTAAAAGACTGTAGTATAAAGCAACAGATTGTAACCATGTTGTGAGCTTCCAAGTTGAAGCTGTTAGTAAGTGTTCTATATTTTGCCCATTTAGTTGTTTACGTTTGCTGTCTGGGTAGGTGGGCTAGTCATTTGATGCTTTTCAGCTACGTCTTCCTAGGTACAATGATAGGTTCATAGGTTTATGGGTAGGTACTAGGCTATTGGCCCTAGGGCCTATATAAGCCTAGCCAAATGGCACCCTGACTTTTGCCACCCAAGAAAATTATTTTCCTGTGCCCCTGTCAAGCAGAGTCACAGAAGTGATCCCTGGGGTTAATTTCCTATCTCCCATCCAATCATCAAGATTTTTCTTGAAGATTGCTAATGAGGAGCTTTGTTTGATATAGATAGGTAGTTTATTCCAGAGTATGGGAAGTCTCTGGGACAGGAATCTATCCCTCCAGCATGTTCTGTTTATTGTGGTGACAAAGTTTAGGTCCCTGGAGCATGTAGCTCGGAGGGATTGGGATTTCTTTAAGTGGAGCATGTCCAACAGCTCTGGGTTGGATATAGCTTTGTATGTTAGGCAGAGATTGCCTCTGAGTAGACGATATGTGACAGAGTAAAGCTGGAGTTTTTTGAGACAGTCTGCGTAGGGCATCTGTTTGAGGCCGGTAATCCTCTTTGTGAGGTATTTCTGGGGCCTTTCCAGTTGTTGATGTCTTGTGAGGTACATACCAAAAGGGGCGTTGTACTCTATAATGGGTCTAATGAGTGATGAGTAGAGGGGAACAATGACCTCTTTTTTCCTGGATGAGAAATCTTTTGTGATGAGGTGTGCCATGTAGAAGGATTTCCTGACTACTGTGGCGATGTGATTATCAAAGGGGAGACTACTGTCCACCTGTGTCCCAAGGTCTCTTATCACACTTTCGATGTTAAGTATACTACCGCCTATGTGGTAGTTCATGGGTACAGAGTTTTTACCAAAAGGGATGACAATGCACTTTTTGGCATTGAGCTTGAGGCCATGGCTTTGACACCAGGCATCTGTTTCAGTGAGGCCCTTTTGTAGGATGTCCACATCGTTAGGAGTTTTGATTATGGCTCCTAGTTTGTAGTCATCTGTGAACTTTGTTAGCCAAAGACCTTCTGTGTTAGCCTGTACTTAAGAGAAGTAGATACCAAACAGGAGAGGACCTAGGACTGAACCCTGTGGTACTCCACTTGTCACTGGTCTGAAGTTGGATTTAGAATCTGCTACTTTTACAGTGTGGGTTCTGTCAGTGAGCCAGTTGGCAATCCATCTTGTGACATAGGGATTTATACCTAGTTTAGTGAGTTTATCTATAATTCCAGAGTGGGGAATGGTGTTGAAAGCCTTGGCGAGATCTAAGCTCATCTACAGCTTTGGTGACCGCTTCAAAGAAGTCTATGAGGTTTAGGAGTCATGATCTGCCTTTTACAAACCTGAACTGGGTAGGGTCTAGAGTTTGGAGATTACCAATGTCATTTTTTATAAGTTCCATGATGATACGTTCCATAGCCTTGCAGACCAGGCTCATCAGGCTAATGGGGCAGTAGTTCCCGGGGTCCGTGGTGGCTCCCCCTTTGTGGAGTGGGATATCCGTTGCTATGCGCCATTCAGTTGGCACAAAGCCTGAGGTGAGGCTATGATTGAACATGGTACTTAGATGGGGTGCCAGTTCATTCTGTAGTTCATGTAGAACGTAGCCTGGGATGTTGTCAGGTCCCATGAATGCTGTGTTCTTGGCTTTGGAGAGTGTGTTTTTTACCTGTGCAGCCGTGATTACAGGAACTTTGCATTCTTCCGGTAAAGAGATGGGCCCTTTAGGGGATGAGAGGGGGTAAAGTTAGCACTGAACCTATCTGCCAGGATGTTGGCAATATCAGTTGGTTTTGTATATTGAGTGCCACTGTGCTGTACCTCAGAGCAGATCTGAGTGTTGTCATTGAGATTCTTGACATAGCTATAGAATGCTTTGTGGTTGTCTTTAGAATCAGTGGCGATTTTGTTTTGTAACTAGCTTTGGAGGATTTTATGAGGGATCTCAGTTTCTTACTGAGGCTGACCATGGAGTTCCTCCAGTCATGGGAGTTTACTCTTTTATGCAACAGTTTCTTTCTTCTGTTGTAGAGTTTGTTTATGGCAGGGGACCACCAGATTGGCTTCCTTCTTTTGGAGGATAGCATCTTGGTTCGGTTAGGGATTGCACGATCCATGCACTCGTGTAAATGCTTATAAAGTGCAATTGTACAGGATTCAGCCATTGTACCTCTATTGTCCGTCATCATGGGTGTCGTGAAGTTTGACACTTCTGTCTTAAGAAGCGTGAAGTTGGCTTTGGAGAAATTTTTTACGGTGGTTTCCCGAATGGGGGGTGGGGGTGGGATGTGGATGTCCAGGCTGATTTGCTTGTGGTCGGATCTGACCAATGAGGAATTAACCTCTGGTGTGGAACACCGGTTGCTCATGTTGGTAATGACCAGGTCTAGGATATTGCTGCCCCTGGTGGGGGTGAGGATAAGTTGATCCAAGGCGTTGGAATTTATGAATTCCAGAAAACGTTGAGCACAAGAGTTGGTACATGAGTAGTTTTCCCAGTTAATGGTGGGGTAATTGAAATTGCCCATTATTAGGGTGTTAGGTTATACCCTAATATTTTCCAGTATATCAAAAAATGATGAGTGGGAATCCTGGGGCATAGGTTCATAGGTTCATAGGTTCATACTAGGCTATCTGCCCTAGGGCATTTATAAGCCTAGCCAGAGTGTGTTTGGCTTTACGCCACCCATTTTAAATTAATTTTGCTATGCCCTTTTTCGAGGTTAGTATACTGTGCCTCTGTCTAACAGTGACACAGATGTGATACCCGGGGTAAACCTATGATCTCCCATCCACTCATCAAGATTCCTCTTGAAGAGAGTCAATGAGGGACTCTGCCTAACCTGGACTGGGATTTTATTCCAGAGTGAAGGGAGCCTCTGGGTTATGAATCTGTCCCTCCAGCATGTCCTATTTATTTCAGTGCTGAGATTCAAGTCTCTTGAGCGTGTAGCTCGATGGGATTTGGATTTTCTGAGGTGCAGCATGTCCATTAATTCCGGGTTGGACATGGCTTTATACGTCAGGCACAGATCGCCTCTGAGCAGGCGGTATGCCACTGAGTAGAGCTGGAGTTTCTTTAACCGGTCAGCATATGGCATCTGTTTGAGCCCTTTGATCCTCTTGGTGAGGCACTTTTGGGGTCTTTCCAGTTGCTGCAGGTGTCTGGTAAGGTACATCCCAAAAGGGGCATTGTACTCAATTATGGGCCTGATGAGGGATGAGTAAAGAGGCACGGTGACCTCCCCTGATCTAGATGTGAATCCCTTCATGATTAGGTGGGCTATATAAAATGTTTTTCTAACCACTTTGGCCACGTGGTTGTCAAATGAGAGATTGCTATCAACTTGGGTCCCCAGGTCCCTAATTACTTCTTCCATACTTAATGGATTACCACCTATGCAGTAATTTGTGGGCACTTTGTTTTTGCCAAAGGGGATGACTATACACTTTTTGGTGTTTAGCTTGATGCCATGGCTCTGGCACCAGTTGTCTGTTTCTATGAGGCCCTTTTGGAGGATGCTTGTGTCGGCTGGAGAGTCGATTATGGCGCCCAGTTTGCAGTCATCTGCGAACTTGGTCAGCCACAGTCCTTCCGTGTTGGCCTGTACCTCCTAGAAATATATACCGAACAAGAGAGGTCCCAGGACTGAGCCTTGTGGGATGCCACTTGTAACTGGTTTGGAGTTTGACATGGCTCCAGCAATTCTAACCATGTGGGTTCTGTCCTTGAGCCAGTTTGCAACCCATCTAGTGACATAGGGGTTTATATTTAAGCTGGTGAGCTTATCTATAATGCCCGAGTGGGGTATTGTATCAAAGGCTTTGCGAGGTTCAGGTAGGCTGTGTGGACCACCTTCCCCTCATCAATGGCCTTGGTGACTGTTTCAAAGAAATCAACCAGGTTTAAGAGGCAGGATCTGCCCTTAACAAAGCCGAACTGGGTAGGATCCAGTGTCTGTAGGTCCCCAATATCTTTATTTATGAGGTCCATGATGATCCTTTCCATAGCTTTGCAGACCAAGCTAGTCAGGCTTATGGGGCGATAGTTTCCAGGATCCGTTGAGGCACCACCTTTGTGGAGAGGGTCCACTGTTGCTGTACGCCACTCTTTGGGTACATATCCTGTAGTAAGGCTGAGATTGAACAGTAGTTTTATGTTTGGGTTTAGCTCTTCTTGGAGTTCATGTAGGACGCAGCCTGGGACACCATCTGGTCCCATTGATGCTGTGTTTTTTGCTTTGGAGAGGGCGGCTCTTACCTGAGCATCTGAGATCTCAGGGGGGCAGCACTCTGCTGGGATAGATATTTGCCCTTTTGGTGGGGAGAGGGGGGAGAAGTTTGCGCTGAACCTTTCAGCTAGGATGTTGGCAATGTCTGTGGGTTTGGTGTATTTTTTGTCATTTTGGATAATTCTGAGCATATCTGGGAATTCCCACCCAGGTTCCTAACATAACTAAAGAAAGCCTTGTGATTATCCTTAGTGTCCTGGCCAATTTTTCTCTCTAAGCTGGACTTAGACGATTTTATGAGTGCCCGTAGTTTTTTGCTAATACTGATCAGAGATGCCTTCCCTTTTTGGGATTTTGCTCTATCATGTAGTAGCTTCCTCCTTCTATTGTATAGTTTGTTTATGGCTGGGGTCCACCAGACAGGATGTCTGCCTTTGGAGGATTGGGTCTTGGTTTTATTTGGGATTGCATGATCCATGCATTCCTGAAGGTGTTCATAGAATGTGTTTATAAAGGATTCTGCGGTCTGGGCCATATTTTCCACAGGCCCGGGGGCTTTGAAGGATTCCACCTCGGTTTTGAGGAGTGTGAAATTTGCTTTAGAGAAGTTTTTCACTGTGGTTTTCTGGGCAGGGGGTGGGGTTGGGATGTGAATATCCAGTGAGATTAGTTTATGGTCTGATCTTACCAGTGAGGGATACACTTCTGATCTGGAGCATAGAGCCCCCATGTTGGTGATGATCAGGTCCAGTATGTTTTCCCCTCTTGTGGGAGTGGTAACAAGTTGTTCCATAGCATTTGAGTTTATAAATTCTAGGAACCTTTGGGCTAGGGTGTTGGAGCTAGAGTAATGCTCCCAGTCTATGTATGGGTAGTTGAAGTCACCCAATATAATGGTGTTTGGAGAGATCTTCATATTTTCCAGTGTTCTCAGGAAAGCCGAGTGGGGTTCCTGGGTTTGGGAGGGTGGTCTGTAGCAGGCTATAAACTGGAAGGCAGTTTTACCCACTGTTAGTTGCACATGGATAGTCTCTGATGCTTCGTGCTGTGCCACCAACCTGGAGGTGTGGGTATCTTTGACGAATATTGATACTCCCCCTCCTTTTCTGGTTTGGTCCAAGTTTTGGGGCTGAAAAGCATGGTATGAGGTATAACCTGGTAGTGCTGGGGTGCTCTCGGGAGCCTTGAACCAGGTTTCTGTTACTGCACAGATATCGATGTTCTCCAATCTAAGGAGAGTTTTGAGTGCATGCATCTTGAGGTTTAGACTTCTGTCATTGAGTAGCATTACTCTTAGTTTCTTATCCCTTGTGATACCTATGGAGGTGGGTTTGTCTTTTGAGCCTTGCCTAAAAAAGGCACTATGGGGGTAGCAAGAGCCTTTGCCAATATCCGAAAGCCCAGGGGTGACAGGTGGAAGCCATCCCTAGCAAAGTACCGTGGCTTGTCGAGCATGTCATCCCAGGCTGACAGGCATTGGATCCCCTTTGAATGACACCAATACTTAAGCCAATTGTTGAAATTGATCATCTTGTCTTCATATTGTGGCATCATTCTGGTGAGGGTAAGATGCTACTCAAGGTCAGGGTCATACTGGCCTGGGCTACATGCTCAGAGAGCTCCTCTATGTCTCTTTTCATGTAGTCCAGGGAGGTATGTCTCAGGTCATTCACACCAGCATGGACAATGACTGAGTCATATTGCCTTGGAGTGATCTGAGTGCTTGTGTTATGTGGTGGATCCTAGCGCCCGACAGGCAGCTCACCGTGACCTTCTCCTTGTTCAGCCTGGTGAGCGGGATGTCAGTGTGCCTGACGATAGAGTCACCTATTACAAGTGTATCAGGTGTGTTGTTTAGCCTTAAGGGCTGTGACTGTTCGGCACACTGGCTTTGTGAGCTATGTGTTGCATGTGTTTTGTTTTGAGGTAGCGGTTGCTTGGGTGTCTGCTTTGGAGGTCTCTTGCTTAGGCCTCCGAGTATGTTTTTGTGTGTTTATGTGTTTGGTTTGCTGTCGTGGTAGGTCTATGTGAGACTGGAATTGTAGTGAGTGTGGTTTCCTTCGCCTCCTGACTGGTTACGCCAGTACTGAGTTGAGAGAGCTTAGCCTCCAGTTTGGCTATATGGTTGCATCTCTCACATGTGTTGGAATTTGTTGGGAAGAGGAGAGGGTTGTCTGTGTACATGAGGCAGTTGTAACATTGCCTCAAGATTCCCAGATTCACCAGCTGGACCGGTTTGTTTGGCATGGCTTAGTGGTAAATCACTTTGTCCATTACATACATACATACATAAATATATAAATAAATAAATGATTGAATGAATGCCTAAAAGGTATTAAAATTGAATCATCCAGGCAGACAGTTGAAGCTGATTGATACTGGGGTGTATCAAACTCCCTTTGTCTTGTGTGAGTAGATCCAATCTGTGAAGAAGCTTGTAGTAATTGTCCAAGGCCCATTCCATAAGATAAAAGAATCAGTTTTGCCTGGACCAAAAAAGTTGACCTCAATTATTTTTGGGGTATCCTTTTGAATTTTCAGAATTGCCATTGAAATAAATGGAAAGGGTGGAAATGCATAAAGGAATGTTCACTTCCAAGGGAATGAAAATACATCTATTTTCCAGCATAGTCGGCCTTAGGCATAGGTCAGCTATGTGGCTACTTATGGCACCGGTCTAGCCAGGGCACTTTTAAAGTATTTATTTGTTTACTCTTTTGTAGTAAATAAATTAATTCTTTAAAATCTGTTGAATAAATACAGGGAAAGCTGAAGAGTAACACAAACTGTGAGAAAAATGGAAAATAAAGTAATCTGGATGGTGTCGGTAGACCATGATAGGGTTGCCAGGTAGTGTGGGGTGGTGCTATAGAGTCCTTTTGCCTAGGGCACCAGTTAACCAAGGGACAGCCCTGTTTTCCAGGCTTGCTTGCAGGGAATACTGGAACAAAATTTGTCTAGTTATCTGTTTTGAATGGAGGCAAACAAAACCATTTGAGGTGTTCCCACAACTGGATAAATTCCTGGAAGACCCCGTTCATTCAATTTCTATTTGTGAGGGTCTTCCCTGGTCCTGCTCAGGTTGTTTACTTCTATGTTTTGCTCTGATGGAAGATTAGCTGCTTTGATGGTTCAGGAATGCATGTTGGGGGATCTGTAGCAAGCTACAATTTGGATTGCGGTCTTGCCCAGAGTTAGAGTTAGTTGCACTTGGATAATCGCAGATGCATTATGCTGAGCAACTAGCCTGGAGGTGTGGATATCCTTAATGAATATGGACACCCCTCTGCCTTTAGTGCTTTGGTCCAGGTAAGGTGGCCAAAAGGTGTGGTATGAAGTATAGTGTGATAATGCAGGGGTGCTCTCTGGAGCCTAGAACCGGGTCTCTGTCCTGCTGAGTAGTGGGAGTGCATGCTGAGTAGTGGGAGTGCACATTGAGTATTAGTAGTGCACGCTGAGTAGTGGGAGTGCATACTCACTGCACAGATGTTGACGTTCTCCATTTTAAGGAGTGCCTCGAGTGAGTGCATTTTGAGGTTTAGACTTCTAGCATTAAGTAGCATTACCCTCAGATTTTGCTTGCCTGTACCTGTTATGGTGGTGAATTTGTCATTTGAATCTTGCCTAAAAAAGGCACTATAGGGGTGGCAAGAGCCTTTGCCAGTATCCGGAATCCCAAGGGCGACAGGTGCAGGCCATCTCTGGCAAAGCATTGTGGTTTGTCGATCATGTCATCCCAGGCAGACAGATACTGGATCCCCTTAGAATGACACCAGAAGCTTACCTTTTCCAGAAAATACAAACTAAACATAGGTGAGAAATTTACATAGATATTACAGCACAAACACATTACATCTGTTAAAACGAAAGAAAAAGAACATGCTTGGACTAACCCTGTCAACAAAAGATAAATACATAAATAAATAAATAAATAAATAAACACTGTTATCATGCTGGGAAAATGCTGCAAGCAAGTTAAGACAGCATATACATAAGAATAAACATACCTAGTTATACACTCTGTTATTAATATACAAAGGATTTGAGTGAAGTCCTGTTTCTTGACCAGTATCACAAAAGCATGAATATTTGGCTTCCTCAAAGAAAGAGAGAATTTTAAAGCTTTTTAAAATGCTTCTATTGTACCAATGCACTTATTATTATCAGTAGACAGATATTCCCACAGTGCGGGCCATGCTTTTAACAAGTCTTTCTCACCTATGATTAGTTTGTATTTTATGGAAAGGGTAAAACATGTTCTTGGCTGTTTCGAGGAGTATAGTTTTGGTCTTTCAGTAGTAATTTCTGTTTGAGAAAAGGACAGTACCTTGTTTTAAGAATTTTGAAAATTAGTGTTCCTAGAAGGAGAGTGACAGTATTTGGTATTGGGAGCCAGGACATTGCATAAATTACATTACAGTAGTGTTTTCTTGGGTAAAGTTTTATCTCCTAGCTAACCAATCTTTATTTCTGCTGTTTATAGTTTTTGACGATTACAGACGGAGTGCACGCTGAGTAGTGGGGTGCATGCTGAGTAGTGGGAGTGCACGCTGAGTAGTGGTAGTGCATGCTGAGTAGTGGGGTGCACACTGAGTAGTGGGAGTGCATGCTGAGTAGTGGGAGTGCACGGTGAGTAGTGGTAGTGCATGCTGACTAGTGGGGTGCACGCTGAGTAGTGGGAGTGCATGCTGAGTAGTGGGAGTACATGCTGAGTAGTGGGAGTGCATGCTGAGTAGTGGTAGTGCATGCTGAATAATGGGAGTGAATGCTGAGTAGTGGGAGTGCATGCTGAGTAGTGGGAGTGCACGCTGAGTAGTGGGAGTGCACATTGAGTATTAGTAGTGCACGCTGAGTAGTGGGAGTGCATGCTGAGTAGTGGCAGTAGACGCTGTGTATTGGGAGTGCATGCTGAGTAGTAGTAGTGTACGTTAAGTACTGGGAGTGCATGCTTAGTAGTGGGAGTGCACGTTGAGTGATGGGAGTGCATGCTGAGTAATGGGACTGCATGCTAAGTAGTGGGAGTGCAGACTGAGTAGTGGGAAGTGCATGCTGAGCAGTGGGAGTGCATGCTGAGTAGTGAGGTGCACGCTGAGTAGTGGGTGTGCATACTGAGTAGTGGGAGTGCATGCTGAGTAGTGGGAGTGCACGCTGAGCAGTGCAAGTGCACGTTGAGTAGTAGTAGGGCACACTGAGTAGTGGGAGTGCATGCTGAGTAGTGGGAGTGGATGCTGAGTAGTGGGAGTGCACGTTGAATAATGGGAGTGCACGCTGAATAATGGGAGTGCACGCTGAGTAGTGGGAGTGCACACTGAGTAATGGGAGTGCACTCTGAGTAGTGGGAATGCATGCTGAGTAGTGGGCGTGCACGCTGAGTAGTAGTAATAGTGCATGCTGAGAAGTGGGAGTGGACGCTGAGTAGTGGGAGTGAACGCTGAATAATGGGAGTGCACGCTGAATAATGGGAGTGCACTCTGAGTAGTGGGAATGCACACTGAGTAATGGGAGTGCACTCTGAGTAATGGGAGTCCACTCTGAGTAGTGGGCGTGCACGCTGAGTAGTGGGAGTGCACGCTGAGTAGTAGTAGTGCATGCTGAGTAGTGGGAGTGCACGCTGAGTAGTAGGAGTGCATGCTGAGTAGTGGGAGTGCATGCTGAGTAGGGAGTGCACGCTGAGTAGTGGGAGTGCATGCTGAGTAGTAGTAGTGCATGCTGAGTAGTGGGAGTGCACACTGAGTAGTGGGAGTAGACATAAGTAGTGGGAGTGCATGCTGAGTAGTGGTAGTGCATGCTAAGTAGTGGGAGTGCATGCTGAGTAGTAGTAGTGTACGTTAAGTACTGGGAGTGCATGCTTAGTAGTGGGAGTGCACGTTGAGTGATGGGAGTGCATGCTGAGTAATGGGACTGCATGCTAAATAGTGGGAGTGCACACTGAGTAGTGGGAAGTGCATGCTGAGCAGTGGGAGTGCACGCTGAGTAGTGAGGTGCACGCTGAGTAGTGGGTATGCATACTGAGTAGTGGGAGTGCATGCTGAGTAGTGATAGTGCACGCTGAGTAGTGGTAGCGAATGCTGAGTAGTGGGAGTGCACATGGAGTAGTGGGAGTGAATATTGAGTAGTGGGAGTGCATACTGAGTAGCGGTAGTACATGTTGAGTAGTGGTAGTGCACGCTGAGTAGTGGGAGTGCATGCTGAGTAGTGGGAGTGCATATTCTAGCTTAGGAAAGAGAATATTTTTGGCAATAGATTTGCAGGTAGTTGGGGATAGTAAGTGGGAATTTTTTTCCTTTTTGATGACAGGATTAGTCCCACTAGACTAGTAGCTTCTTTTTAGTGGAGACCCAAAGGAGTATTTATACTACTAGGGGAGATTTGGCCGGCTTTATAATTATTTATATATGGCAGCCCCAATGACTCCTGTTATTTTTGGAGTTCCTAAACTCCACAAGGATTTAAATAATCCACCTATGCATCCTATTGTGGATGGGAGAAATTAATTTACTTATTCTTATGCTAAATGCTTGGATTATAAATAGAAAGATCTGTTAAAGGATGAAAAACAAACTTGTAAAGACACTTGAAGGTTTTTAAGTATGATTAACCAGTTGGATTTTAGAGCTGATGATATATTTTTGACTGTTGATGCTAAAGATTTATATTCAGCCATACCCCAGAATATAGGAATTCAGTGAGTGACTGAATTTTTATTAATGAAGGGTTTAGCACAGGAAGATGTTAACTTGTATGAGGACTGTTGGATATAGTCCTTATACTGTCTTCTGCCTCTCCACTTCCCATGCCTACTTGTTTCTGCTCTGTTCTGTTTATCCAGGCTGTACCTGCAAATGGTGTGTTGCAATCAGTGCATTACCCCAGAAAACAAATTAAATAAATGAATATTGGATTGCTCATTTCTCGCCTACTCTTTTATTTGGGTCTATATTAGATCACCAAATGCTTAAAAAAGCGAACAGTGATTAATCGACCATATGTAAGCAAAAGCCTACAATGTGAAACTGTCAGAACAGCAATTTTTTTCCAAGGGAAAAAAAAAATCGCTGTTCCAACAAAAAAAAAAAGAAAACACTTTGAATATTACATTAAGTGGGGGGCTTCACCCCCACACCCCCCACTTAAGTATACCAACTCTGAGACCACACTACAGTGCCGAAAACGGCAAAGTAACTAAGCGGCCAAGCAAATTCTTTCCCAGGGAAAGAATTTACTTAAAAGCCACTTCGATATTTTGCCATTTCAGTCTTTTAAGTTCAACCAAGATGCATTTGAAAGAATGCATCTTCGGTCTTCTAATAGGGAATAGGGAATATTCCATTTGCTTCATAACAGTCTCCTCTTTACCTTCCTGATGCTGCTGTTGGCAGTGCCTTTCAGTACAGTGATGCAACAGCAAACCAAATCTAAATTGTCCTTAAGTAACATTTAAAGTCTTATAATTTATTTATTTCACTTATTTATTTATTTATCCTTCGTTGACTGGGCTAGTCATATTAGGTTAGTGGCCTAATACAAGTGAATTTTATTTTTATATAAGAGAATTGTATTTTAGTTTTATACAAGTTCAAAGTTTTATACAAATTCAGATGTTAATAATATAAATAAAACAGTTTTCTTCCAGTTTATATTTTTTGTTATTTAATGAAGAAGGCTGAAGTGCAGCTGCAGTTAATTTTATTTTTATAAAAGAAGATTGTATTTTAGTTTTGCACATGTTCAAATATTAATATAAATAAAACACTATTGTTCTGCTGCTTATTTTGTGCTTCATAATCATATTTTGGTTGTCTGTTCTTCAGTTTGCTTTTAAAAGTTGGTATCCCAGAAGTCCACTGGAGTGGGCAGATTACTTAATTGTGTATGCAAATTTTATGTTAATCAGCATACAGATTTGTACCTCTTTTTCATGGGCCTTTCTCCAGAATTTTGATGTTTCCAGGTTGAGAGGTATGGTGGAGGGGGAGTCTATTCCACCGATGGGGGAGTCTCTGGGACATAAGTTTGTCCTGCCAACAAGTCCAATTGATGTCACAGATCAGGTTGAGGTTGCATGTGCGGGTTACTTGAGTGGAGCTTGACTTGCAGATATACAGCAGTCCCATCAAGGCAGGGTCTGAGATTGGTTTGTATGCCAGACAGATGTCACCTCTGAGGAGTCTGTATAAAACTGAGTGGAGGGACATGTCTTATAGCCTGTCTGTGTAGTGTAGATGTTTAAGGCCCTGGATTCTCCTGGTAAGAAACCTCTGTGGTCTCTCCAGCTGCTGCACAGGCTTTGCGAGATACATGCCGAAGGGGGTGTTGTACTCAATAATTGGCCTTATAAGGGAAGAATACAGGGATGTTATGACCTCCTTGTCCCTGGAAGAGATACCCTTACTAATGAGGTGGGCCATGTAGAAAGCTTTCTGTACAACGGAGGCAACATGGTGGTCAAAATTGAATTTGCTATCAACCTGGGTGTCCAAGTCCCTCACTACTGATTGAGTGCTTAGAACCTTGTTATTAATGTGAACATTTGTGGGGATGTCACTCTCCCCAAAGAGGATGATGATGCATTTTTTGGCATTCAGCCTGAGGCATGTTTCTGGCACCAGTCATTTGTTTAGGTGAGACCCTCTTGGAGGATGCCCACATCACTTGGGGAATTGATGATCACACCCAGTTTGCAGTCATCTGCAAACTTGGTCAGCCATAGCCCACTGGTTTTAGCCTGCACCTCAGAGAAGTATATCCTGAATAACAGAGGGCCCAAGACCAATCCCTGGGGTACGCCGGTCATTATGGCTCTACTGCTTGAGGTGGCTTCCCATATTTTGATGAGGTGGGTTTTATCAGTGAGCCAATTTGCTACCCATGTGGTAATATATGGATTGATGCCTAGATGGCAGAGTTTATCTATTATGCCTGAGTAGGGAATAGTGTAGAAGGTTTTGGCCAGGTGAAGGTAGGTGGTGTGCATCGTCTTCCCCTTGTCCATGGCTTTGATGACTGTCTCAAAGAAGTCAACCAGATTTAACAGACATGACCTCCTCTTGACAAAGCAAAACTGTGTAGGGTTGAGTGTTTGGAGGTTGCCAATGTCCCTGTTAAGGATGTCCATGATAATCTGTTCCATGGCCTTGCAGATCAGGCTAGTTAGGCTGATGGGTCTATAATTTCCCAGATCGGTGGGCGCTCCACCTTTGTGTAAAGGGATGACAGTGGCTTTCATCCACTCAGCTGGGACAAAGCTGGTACTCAGGCTTTGGTTGAATAGGGTGCCTAATGGTGCTGCAAGTTCATGCCTGAGGTCATGTAGGATGCAGCCTGAGATATTATCGGGTCCCATGGAAGCTGTATTTTTTGCCTTTGAGAGGGCAGTGATAACATGTTCCCTAGAGATAAGGGGTGGGGGCAGGTACTAGGGATGTCCTGATTTACTGATGGGGTGGACAGAGGGGTGAAGTTTTCACTGAATCTGTCAGCCAGTAGGTTGGCTATATCTACAGCATTTGTGTATGTGGTGTCCTTGACCAGCAGTTCTGAACAGATCTGGGTGCTTCCTTTGAGACTGTGGACATATGTCAAGAAGGCCTTATGATTGTCTGTAGTAGATGTGGCCAATTTGGACTCGAAGATGGCTTTAGAGGATTTCACTAGTGCTCTTATTTGCTTGTTTAGGCTAAGGAGAGATTGCTTCCAGTTGAGCACCTGCTCCTTCTTGGAAATGGAGAGCAATTTCCTTCTTTTGTTATATAGTTTATTTGTTGTAGATGTCCACCAGACAGGTCTACTCTTCCTTGAGGAGGAGGATCTTGTCCTGTCCAGGTATTCCTGATTCCATGCATCTATTTAAATGCTCGTAGAGTACTTTGGTGTAGATTTGCACATTGGTGCCAGTTCCTACAGAGGGGGAGGGGGCTGTGAAGCTGTTTATATCACCCCTCAGGAGGTTGTAATCAGCTTTGGAGAAGTTTTTTTGTTTGACCCTAGCTAGAGGGGGAAGTCAGGGGAGATGGTGACTTCAAACGTGACCGCTTTATAGTCAGATGTTACCAAGGAGGATAATACTGTAGGGATGCTGCAGTGGTTACTCATGTTGGTTAATACCAAGTCCAAGATATTATCACCTCTTGTGGGGGTATCGACTAGCTATTCCAAGGCATTTGCATTGATAAAATCAAGGAATCTCTGTGCATTTGTGTTCTTATATGAGTAGTTTTTCCATTCTATGGTTGGGTAGTTAAAGTCATCCAGGATCAGGGTAAAGGGTTGAGTCTTGATAGATTTAAAGAGGTCCAAATAGGTGGAGTGGGCATCTTGAGTCAAATTTTGGGGCCTCAGGCTAGCTATGATTTGAATAGGGGTCTTGTTAATGGTTAACTGCACCTGGAGTGTCTCCTGTGCATCATACGTTTTGACCAGCCTGGAGGTGTGTATATATATATATATATATATATATATATATATATATATATATATATATATATATATATATATAGAAACTCCACCTCCTTTGGCTTTGATGCTCACAGTTTGGGGTCTGAGTGTATGATAGGCTGAGTAACCAGGTAAGACTTGGGTGATCTCCACAGCTTTGAACCAGGTTTCTGTGACTGCACAAATGTCAACATCTTCCAGGGTTAAGAATGCTTGCAATGAGTGCAGTTTCATGTTTAGACTCCTAGTGTTTAGTAGCACAACCTTTAATTTGTGTTTTGTTGAGATTTTTATGTTGGTAGTATTAACCTCATAACTTTTCCTAAAAAGGCACTATGGGGGAGGCATGGCCCTTTGCCAGTAGCCTGAAGACCAAGTGAGACAGATGCAGGCCATTTCTTACAAAGCATCGTGGTCTGTCAATCAAATCTTCCTAAGATGTCAGGTACTGGACCCCCTGGAATGACCCTAGAAACTAAGCCAATTGTTAAAGGCAATCATTTTCTGTTTGTATTGAGGCGTCATTCTGGGTGACGGTAAAATGCTGCTTAAGGCTAGGGGCATACCTGCCTGGGACATATTCAGCAAGCTCAATCATATCTGTCTTCATATAATTCCAGGGAGGTATGTCTCAAGTCGTTCACACCAACATGGACTATGACAGAGTCATAATCATAACAGTACCTGTTGTTAACAGATTTGAGTGCATGTGTGGTATGGTGAATTCTGGCACCTGATGAACAACTAACCGTGACTTTCTCCTTATCCAGCCTGGTGAGAGGCACATCTGTTTGGGTTTATGGTGAGGCCTTAGTGGTTGCGAGACACAGGTGTGTGGACTATGCATGGTATGTGGTTTGGAGGGTTGTGGAGTTTGAGTGTGTTTTTGCCTCTGAGGTGTCTTTTATTTGGGTTTGTTTTGCTGAGAACCTCCGCATATGTGGATATGTGTTGTGTAGTTGTGGGAAACCAAAGGGATAGGTTATTTTGAGCACAGAAGGGAAACTGCCTAGATTTAAAATGTTCCGCAAACGCAACTCTGTGCATTTGACTAGAATCCACACTTGGGGTGCAACCAGCAGAGAGACTCAGGTTAAATAGCCGAAGGTGAGATTTTGCTAGATATGACTTATTCTTAGCAGCCATCAGGGACATTGTCAAGACAAGTGGAACTGGTATTTTTAGTTTTAGAAAGTACCAAAAGGACTTTATTTAAAACATTTTTGGGAGGGTGCTGCCTGTACAAGTAACAAGGATACACAAATCTCCTGTTGTTTGCACTGGGAGTCTATTCTTAATTACAGTTAAAAATCAACAAATTCTCTGTTACCTGTATACACCTAACGTGATTTCCAATTTTTTGTAATAACTTTTCTAGCAACTGCCAAAAGACTCCAAATATTTTTTGTTGATTGGCTTTTACTTGCACAACTTTTTCTCACTACAAGAACTGACAGTTTCTGTTTATGAAGTACATTAAACTAGATCCTTCCATCTGCTCCTGACACTGTGGCAGATGACAGTGACTCTGGCTAAAACAAGCAGTGACCATCTCTATATTCCTGCCTTCTGGTTCCGTGTTAAAACTCATAAAATGTAAAAAAATACAATGTAAAACATTTGAGTAATGTTTCTGCATTCTAAATAGGGCTCATCTGAAGTGACTGCCCTTTAATAAGTCAGTACAGTACCTCTTTATCTTTCTGAAGACCCTTGGTTCTTCATCAAAAGCAGGGAATTAGAAATTCCACTCTCTCCTGGATCTCTTCATAGGTTCATAGGTTGATACTAGGCTATCTGCCCTAGGGCATTTATAAGCCTAGCCAGAGTATGTTTGGCTTTCGCCACCCTTTTAGATTAGTTGACTGTGCCTTTGTATAGTAGGTCACAGAAGGTAGCCCTTTTAAGGTTTGTTTCCTGTACCTCTGTCAAGCAGCGACACAGAAGAGATCCCAGGGGTAAACTTATGATCTCCCATCCATTCGTCAAGATTTCTCCTAAAGAGGGTCAGTGAGGGGCTCTGCCTGACATGGATTGGGATTTTGTTCCAGAGTGAGGGGAGCCTCTGGGATATGAATCTGTCCTTCCAGCATGTCCTATTTATTTCTGTGCTGAGGTTCAAGTCCCTGGAGCGTGTAGCTCTAAGGGATTTAGATTTCCTGAGGTGGCGCATGTCCATTAATTCTGGGTTGGACATGGCTTTATACATCAGACACAGATCACCTCTGAGTAGGCAGTACGCAACTGAGTAGAGCTGGAGTTTCTTTAGCCGAACTGCATCTGTTTGAGCCCCTTGATCCTCTTGGTGAGATACTTTTGGGGTCTTTCCAGTTGCTGAAGGTGTCTGGTAAGGTACATCCCAAACGGGGCATTGTACTCAATTATGGGCCTGAAAAGTGATGAGTAGAGGGGCACAATGACCTCTCTTGATCTAGATGTGAACCCTTTCATGATAAGGTTGGCTATATAGAAGGTCTTTCTAACCACTTTGGCAACGTGATTGTCAAAGGAGAGATTGCTATCTACTTGGGTCCCCAAGTCCCTAATTACGTCTTCCGTACTTAATGGATTACCACCTATGTGGTAATTTGTGGGCACTTTGTTTTTTCCAAAGGGGATGACTATGCACTTTTTGGCATTTAACTTTAGGTCATGGCTCTGGCACCAGTTATCCATCTCTGTGAGACCCTTTTGGAGGATGCTTGTGTCAGTCAGAGAGTCGATTATAGCACCCAGTTTGCAGTCATCTGCGAACTTGGTCAGCCATAGTCCACCCGTGTTAGTCTGTGCCTCAGAGAAATATATACCGAACAAGAGAGGTCCCAGGACTAAGCCTTGTGGGACACCACTTGTAACTGGTTTAGAGTCTGACATGGCACCTGCTATTCTGACCATGTGGGTTCTATGCCTGAGACAGTTTGCAACCCATCTTGTGACATAGGGGTTGATATTTAAGCTGGTGAGCTTATTTATGATGCCCGAGTGGGGTATTGTGTCAAAGACCTTTGCGAGGTCCAGGTAGGCTGTTTGGACTACCTTCCCTTCATCTATGGCTTTGGTAACTGTTTCAAAGATGTTGACCAGGTTAAAGAGGCAAGATCTGCCCTTAACAAAGCCGAATTGGGTAGGATCCAGTGTCTGGAGGTTCCCAATGTCTTTGTTTATGATTTCCATGATGATACGTTCCATAGCTTTGCAGACCAGGCTAGCCTGGCTTATAGGGCGATAGTTTCCGGGGTCTGTTGTGGCACCACCTTTGTGGAGTGGGACCACTGCTGCTGTACGCCATTCCTTGGGAACATGTCCTGTAGTAAGGCTGAGATTGAACAGTGACTTTATATGAGGGTTTAGTTCTTCTTGGAGCTCGTGTAAGACGCAGCCCGGGACACCGTCTGGTCCCATTGAAGCTGTGTTTTTAGCTTTGGGGAGGGCAGCTCTCACCTGTGCATCTGTGATCTCAGGAAGGCTACACTCTGTTGGGATAGACATTTGCTCTTTTGGGGGGGAAGGGGGGGGGAGTTTACACTCAACCTTTCTGCCAGGATGTTGGCAATGTCTGTGGGTTCAGTGAATTTTTTGTCATTTTGCACGAACTCAGAGCATCTCTGGGAGTTGCCTCCCAGGTTTCTGACATAACTAAAGAAGGCCTTGTGATTATCTTTAGTGTCTTATGCAATTTTTCTTTCAAAGCTGGCCTTAGAAGATTTTATGAGGGATCGTAGTTTCTTGCTAGTACTGATCAGTGACGCCTTCCCTTTTTGGGATTTTGCTCTGTCATGTAGTAGCTTTCTCCTTCTATTGTATAGCTTATTTATGGCCAGGGTCCACCAGACAGATCTCCTGCCTTTGGAGGAGTGAGTCTTGGTTTTATTTGGGATAGCATGCTCCATGCATTCCTGTAGGTGTCCATAGAATGCTTTTGTAAAGGATTCTGCATTTTGGGCCGTATTGTCCACTGGCCTGGGGGCTTTGAAGGATTCCACCTCAGTCTTGAGAAGTGTGAAGTTTGCTTTTGAGAAGTTCTTCACTGTGGTTTCTTTGGCTGGAGGTGGGGACGGAATATGGATGTCCAGTGAGATTTGTTTATGGTCTGATCTTACCAATGAAGGGTATACCTCTGGTGTGGTACATAGAGACCCCATGTTGGTGATGACCAGATCCAGTATGTTTTCCCCTCTTGTGGGAGTGGTGACCAGTTGTTCCATAGCATTTGAGTTTATAAATTCTAGGAACCGTTGAGCTAGGGTGTTTGGGCTTGAGTAGTTTTCCCAATCGATGTTTGGGTAGTTGAAGTCACCCAATATAATAGTGTTTAGAGAGACCTTCATATTCTCCAGTGTTCTCAGGAAAGCCGAGTGAAGTTCCTGTGTTTGGGTGGGTGGTCTGTAGCAGGCTACAAACTGAAAGGCAGTTTTGCCCACTGTTAGTTGCACATGGATGGTCTCCAAAGCTTCGTGCGGTGCCACTAGCCTGGAGGTGTGGGTATCTTTGATAAATATGGATACTCCCCCTCCTTTTGTAGTTTGGTCTAAGTTTTGGGGCTGGAAAGCATGGTATGAAGTATAGCCTGGTAGTGCTGGGGTGCTGTCGGGAGCCTTGAACCAGGTTTCTGTTACTGCACAGATATCGATATTCTCCATACTGAGGAGAGTCTCGAGTGCGTGCATCTTGAGGTTTAGACTTCTGGCATTGAGCAGCATTACCCTTAGTTTTTTTTTTTCTTTGTGTTGTCTATGGGGTGGGTTTGTCTTTTGAGCCTTGCCTAAAAAAGGCACTATGGGGGAGGCAAGAGCCTTATCCAGTATTCGAAAACCCAGGGGTGACAGGTGCAAGCTGTCCCTAGCGAAGCAGCGTGGCTTGTCAAGCATGTCATCCCAGGCTGACAGACACTGGATCCCCTTTGAATGACACCAATACTTTAGCCAATTGTTAAAATTGATCATTTTGTCTTTATACTGTGGCATCATTCTTGGTGAGGGTAAGATGCTACTCAAGGTCAGGGTCATACCAGCCTGGGCTACATGATCAAAAAGCTCCTGTACGTCTTTTTTCATGTAGTCCAGGGAGGTACGTCTCAGGTCATTCACACCAGCATGGACAATGACAGAGTCATACTTGTACTTGCCTTGGAGTGACCCGAGTGCTTGTGTTATGTGGTGGATTCTGGCACGCGACAGGCAGCTTACAGTGACCTTCTCCTTGTTCAGCCTGGTGAGTGGGATGTCAGTGTGTCTGACAATAGAGTCACCTATTACAAGTGTATTAGGCGTGTTGTTTAGCCTTAAGGGCTGTGACTGTGTGGCACACTGACTTTGTGAGCTATGTGCTACGTGGATATTGTTTTGTGGCAGGTGTTGCTTGGATGTCTGCTTTGGAGGTCTCTGCTGCTTAGGCAGATTTTTATTTAGAGCCTCCGAGTATGTTTTTGTGTGTTTATATGTTTGGTTTGCTGATGTGATAGGTCTATGTGAGACTGGATTTGTGGTGTGTGTGGTTACCTTATCCTCCTGACAGGCTGTGCCAGTACTGGGTTGAGAGAGAGCTTAGCCTCCAGTATGGCTATATAGTTGCATCTCTCACATATATTTGAGCTTGTTGGGAGGAGGAGAGGGTGGTCTGTATACATAAGGCAGTTGTAACATTGTCTCAAGATTCCCAGATTCACCAGCTGGACTGGAGAGTAAACTCGAAACTGACCTTTGGACATGCCTGAATAATATAGGGAACTACTTATTGACTGAAATCTGAAATTCTGAATCTTCAGAAATTAAAGCTGTTACGTCACATAAAGACTACTTGTGGGTCGTTCACTACCAGCTGCACTTGCTTGCTGACTTCTGTTGACTTCGTGGTAGTAGGTTTTAAGTTAAGTCCTCTTTACTCTGTAGCAAAAAGAAGGTGTTTTCTGCATTAATAGAAGCAGTCTTCAGAAAGCTAAAAAAGTTATAGAATATCTCTGATCATCTCCTCAGTTATGGTCATATGTCCACCCCTTTCTCTTTTTATCAGGATAACAGTGATTTGCTGCTATTTGCTTTTGCTTTAAAGATTTATTTTGGTAAACAGTCTTTGACACCAGCTCTTCACTCTTTCAGTGTCTGAGTGGCACATCTCGCATTTCATTGTTTTATATATGCTCTGTTTGCCTCCTAAATATTCCATAAACTCCTCCGTTAAGCAATCCTGTACTGGCCTCCATTCATAGTTTGCCCTAAACACTTGAAAGCTGTAGGCAGATCCATAGCCTCATCTGTGTGAATGCTAGTTTCTGAAACAACAAAGGAAGGATACATCCAGTCTGAAAACAGGGCTTTGTGGTAACTGTTTGTAAAGGAGCGGCCTTAACCTGTTTAGTTGATTCAGAATGCTGTTGTCATGATCCCACATCCACACTTCTCAAACTTTCTACAAAAATCATACATGCATGCTCATCTTCTGTGACACCACGTTAATAACAATTTCATGTTACACATGACGTGGCTTTACACTTGGTCACCCCCCAGTCACTGCTCTCTTTGCTGACATTGGGTATCTGCATGTGCATATACATTCAAGTTGTTGGATTACTGTTGGACCTTTCTGTGAGGTACTTAATTAGTCAGTTGTTACACTTTCCTGGAACTAGTAGTCTTATATGGACTCTCCCTTACAGCCCATAAATAGTTTATTGGTTGTCCTGAAGGTGGGGTGCAGTCTGTTGGCTAAGATGACAAAATCCTTCTGCCCTGATGTTGAACCTAGGAATCCCATAGGGCTTCACACCTCTTACTTCCTAATGTATTTATTAACAAGATGGTTGAACCCTTCAGAATGCTACTGTGGTTCAGTACATTGATGATCTTTGCCATCTCCTCATGTGATGGTGTCTCGTTTATCAGCTCTAAACTGTGAAACATTTTCAGCTCCATTCAGTCTTGATTGAACTCTTATTGACTGTATCACTACACTAACAGAACCAAAATGACATATTTTATGTGAAAGAGATAACAAAGGAGGAAAGATTATCCATTTATTCAATCATTTAATGACTAAAGTAGTCACAAGCATAGCTAACTGAGCCAGCTGCCTCGGCAGATTTCCACTTTTGCACCCCCCCAATAGTATCAAAGCCGCTTGTTAGAACTGTCACATACTTACATATATACACAGACACACACATACACTAAGTGCTTCGTTGATTCAGCCTTGTGGTAAATGCAGTATAAGCATTCATAAATTAAAGATGATACTGCACAAATATGTAACGTAAAATTATGCATGGTGAGCAACAGTAACTGATAAATGAAGTTTGTCTTTGTTTACTGACTGCAGTGAGCAGTTCTTTAATAACGTCTACAAAACAATAAACTGTATCCTGATGTCCCTACTGACATTCACTGAAGTCAGGAACAATTTAAAATCTACAACCCTGCAGCTCGTTGCTTTTGCATCAGTGGTATAAGACCTTCTATTCTCTACCCAACAGAAATATAAAGAAAGAAAAATACAGAATCCTTGCTGTGTGGTTTGCTCACATTTTTTATTGAATTCCCCTCCAAATAATAATGTATTTTGGCTTCACTGCCCCACCTATTGCACCCAGTATGCAAATCAGAAGGCTGCCAGGTGTTTTAGGCCACTGCCAGAGGTTCATACCTTATATCAAATGTAGCAATGAAGACTTAGTCCGCTTTTATGTTTAGTGAAATGAAAGGAAGCAGGAAACCGGTAGGCACCAGCAAAACATTTATGATACTTTGTGCAGCTGCAGTTCTGAATTTTTTATAAAACATAAATTAAATTAATAAAATCACTAATTTCTGATATTGCACCCACTAAAAACTGTAGCCTAGGGTGGTTGCCTCTTTTGTTTCACCCAGTCTACGGCTCTATAACTACCATTAAATTACAAATTACCAGGACTAATAATTGATAATTAGCCCATGTTTGACAAGTATACAGCTACTATAACTCAGACAGGTAGTACTTAGATATTTACAAGGTTAAGGTCTTTCTTGTCCTACTTCTGTCCTCTAGAGGTCCCGCCTTGGTGCATCTCCTTACTTACCAACCTTCAGCATCTTCTTTCTTTACAAAGTTAAGTGTGGTTATAACAGGATTGCACGATTTGCAGCAGGTCACCTTGCCAGACCCTGCCACTTCCTTTCCCCACATTTTGATGAAATATTGAACCAGCCCCTTTTCTTAATTCAGTTAAAATTCAGGCATAAACTTCTAAGTTACCTCAGCTCCTCTCCAAAATGCTGGAATGGCACAAACCACATTGTTACCATAGGTTGCCTTGCAGGTCTGTCATATTCATAACCATATCCAAGAACTGAATTGTTGATTAATGCTTCTGTAACCATGTTGGCAAGCTGTGAAACAGGTGCTGCAAATCTCATCCGAGTGTGTATTTAGCAAGTCTTTTAAGGTCTACATCTGCACTAATTGGATATGTCACTGTGGAGGTGCTTAAAAGGTCTGTGCTATCAACTGCACATTCTAATTACATTTCGTAATGTTACTCCTGTCATGATGTCATGCCTGTTCTACTCTGCCCGTTATCGAATCAGAACTCACTGATTTTACATTATAAAATATTAGATGTGCTTCGTTTATCCTTTTTATAGTTCTGCATATACAATATCTGTCTTTATTTTTGTTTGTTGCTTTTGTGTCTAACATAACAAAAATTAACTTGACTCTTCCTCAGTATTGTAATTTTTATATATCATCATCACCATCAACCCCCTTTTTTCTCATTTACTACATGGAGTCGGGCTTAGTGTCAACTGTTGCCATCTCCCTCGATTCATTGCCTGTCTCCTACCTTCTTCAACAGCCATTCCTGACTCTCACAAGTCATTTCTCACACAATCCATCCATCTCTTGTTGGATGCCATAATTTTATCTTTCCTTCTTCTTGTCCCAAATCTTCTTCACCAGATTGTCTTCTGCTTTTCTGCAGATATGCCCAAAGAACTGTAATGTATTCACTTTGACCTTCTCTGCAATTCTTTGGCATTTTCTGTCATACACTACCCCTGACACTCTGTGCCAGTTGGTTGCAGCCCTCTCATTCTAGCTTTGACCTTCTCATCCAGACTTCCCTTCTCCTAAACCACACCTCACAGATACTTGAAACTGTTAATTTGTTCCACTATTTCCCTTCTATTTCAGTTCTCGTCTGCTTCTGATTTCCGCTGTTTGCTACCATTACAGCTGTCTTATCTGTACCCATTTTGATCACAAGTGCCTTGAGGTTTGTATTCCATTCTCCTATCCTTTGTTGAAGTTCTTGCTCAGAGTCTGTCTGTAATGCCACATCATTTGCATACAGCAACTTTGTTGTTCTGTCCCCTTTGACCTGTTTGCTAATGTAATTGGTCACCAGTATGAACAGCAGTGGGCTCAGAGATGAAGCCTGATGTACACCCACTACCACTGGGAACCCATGTGTGAATCCCACCACTGTTCGGAGTTGACTCATTCAGTCCTTGTTCATACCCTCCACTAATTTTATCCATGTTTATGGGTCTTCAAACCACATCAGTACTGCTAAAATCAGCTTTCTTGAGACCTTATCATATGCTTTCTCCAAGTCTAGGAATGCCTTTTGACTCTTTCCTCATTTTTAGCTTCTTCTCAGCTCTCTGTCTCACTGCAAACATCAGGTTGGTTGTGCTGCATCCTGATCCGAATCTGAACTGCTCATCTCCCATCTTACTTTCTACTGCTCTGGTTGTCCATTTGATACCTCTGCACTGCCCACAGTAGCAGGAGTTTGCTTATCCTCTAGCCATCTGGGATATGCCTTTCTCTCCATACTGCTATGAGTTCCCTCAGGAACCATTTCTTCCCTAACTCACCCAACATCTTTATCATCTGCTGAGACCTCATCTGAGCCTGCTGCTTTCTCTGATTTAATTTTCTTTAGTGCAGTTCTTACTTCTAATCTTTGCACGTATTGAATTTTATTGTTTTTCATTTTATAGTTATACACAGAATCATAGATGTTTATTAATGGGCCACTAAATGTACTTTTGGTTTAAATTTTATTTAAACCTGATTAGTAACTACCCTGGAGATCCCTACGCAAGCAGGACTCCAATGAAAGTCTGCATTGACCAGTTACACCAACATCAAGGCTCATGTTTCAGTCCATTTGGCTTTCTATGATTCCATGAATTCAGCAGAAGCTTTCTGTAAGTAAACCATGTTCAGTTCTCAATGTTAAGGTAATAAGCTGATAATAACCTTCATTGTGCAGTCCTGTGTTTGATTGTTTCAGTCAACATTTCCTTAATACTGGACAACAAATAAGTCACTTAACCAGAGAGTGCTCTTGGGTTGACTCTGAAAAAAGAAGCAGATTTTTTAGTTTAGCATTTAAGGTTAATATGCAACATAAATATTACTAAATCACAAGTTTATAATGATGTGTCATTCGATTATTGGTGTATCAGTGTGTTGTGTGTGTATTAGGGTGGTCAGGAATTGGAGACCTTTAGGGTGCAGGTATCCCTTAACCGCAGTGCAAGAATGCTTTGTATAGGCAAAAGGGGTGTACCATCCCAAACATGGGCAGGGGGGGGGGGTTATGACAGTTTTAGATGAGCACCACATGATAAGACACAGGATGGAAATACCCAAGTGTTTCCCCTACTGCAGAAGACCCTGTCAAAGACCTTTTGAAATGGTGAGTACATGTATATGTCTGCAGTTTCACTACAGACATGCACATATGCCTGTGAGTTAGCCCTTGTAGTGAAGATTTTCACTTATTTATTTTATTTTATTTGCAGTTTGTTTTCCAGGATAGTCCATTGGGCCATGAAGAGCCCGTTTTCAATGGAGTCCTGGGGAGAAAAGCTCCAGAATAATACAAAGAATCAAAGTAAAATCAAAAGAATAAAAACAAATACATAATAGTAATACACAGAATGCAAAATACAAAACAGTAATACAATATATGCAATTGATAAAATGCAAGATAAAAATGTTAGAAGCAAAAATACAGTTTTTTTTTTAGCTAGAGCTGATAGAAACTCTAGGAGTTTATTTACAGTGTAATGTAGTAGCTTGTGGAGGGAGAGTAAGTTAAGGGAAGCTATGTAGGATGGGAACAAGAGCATTCCCACTGTGAAGAGAGGTATGAGTGCAGTAAGGATTTGAAGGCAGAGAGACTTTCAGTGGTACGGATGAGAGGTGGGAGAGAATTCCAGTGTCGCGCTAGAGAAAAGGATAAAAGATGTTTACCTGGTGGATGGGCAGGTTTATGCAATTCTATTAGGTTTTGTGATTTAGACCTTAGACATCTGTTAGGTTGATGCATTTGAAAAGTAGAGGCAAGAGAAGGGCAGAGAGAGAGGCTAAAGATGATTTTGTGAGCTTGGATCAGTTGATTATAAGTGAGATAATTGAGTAGCTCAAGCCAGTTCAGTTGATGTATGGAAATACAGTGATGGGTAGAGGATCTTTGGCCAGTTGCAAACTTTGAAATTTTGTAATAGCAGGAGGCAAGTTTCGACTTAAGGGATGATTGTAGACTAGTGAGGATAGAGACACAGTAAAGGAGGGAAGGGATAAGGTATGTAGTAGCAAGCCTGGAGGAAGGAGAGATGTAGCGGCTGTGGCAATAGAGTAGGCCTAGTTTTGTATGTGTTTTTTTGATATTTGCATGAATGTGGCTATCAAACTTTAGTTGATCGTCAATAAGGACTCCTAGTAGTTTAGCAGCAGGGGCTATTTCGAGGAGAGTATTAGTTTGGCTAGTGATAGAGAATGAGGTTTTGTCAAGGGTGATGGCTCTAGATGGGGTAAATAACATTAGCTTAGTCTTGGTTGCACTGAGTGCCAAGTGGTTACCCAGCATGCATTGTTCAGTAGCTGTGAGGCATTCTGGGTTAGTTTTGCTAAACAAGAAGTAGAGGTAGCAGAGCAGATTATTGTCGAGTCATCGGCGTATTGGATGAGGTTACTGTTAGGAATGGTGTGGTGAAAGTAATTTATGAAGATACTGAAGAGTAGGGGACCCAGAATTGAACCTTGGGGTACACCTGTGGGACTATTTAGGAAGTAAGAACTAGCTTTTTTCCACTTGACTGCTTGTTGCCTGTTTGATAGGTAACTGGTGAACCAGTTGATAGTAGAGTGGGATAGGTTAAGTTTAGAAAGTTTAGCAAGGAGAAGGTTGTGAGAAATGGTGTTGAAGGCCTTTGAGAGGTCTAAGAGGAGGGTGGACACAATGTGACCAGTGTCACAGGCCTTATTAACAGTTTCCAGGAAGGAGAGGAGGGCAGTAGTGGTGCTGTGGCCAGGTCGGAATCCATGTTGTGTGGGAGTGAGAAGGTTATTACTTAGGAGGTAGGGTAGAAGTTGAAGGTGGATGCATTTTTCGAGAAGTTTAGAAATGGGGGATAAGATAGCAATTGGACAGGAGTGGGGGATGTCACTGTTGTTTCCTCCTTTATGGAGTGGAATAATAAATGCTTTTTTTCCAGAGCTGGGGGACATGGCCCTCTAAGACTGATCTATTTATTAGTATGGATATAGGATAGGCTATGACATCTGCTGCAATTTTTAGGAAGTAGGAGGGTATCTCATCAGGGGCATTGGAACATGCTTTCAGTTTTAGAAGTAGTTTCTTTATGTTGGAGATGGGGATGGGTTTAATGGAGAAAGGAGCAGGTTGAGAACTGGGGTTAGAGGAGTAAAAAGGGGTGTGGGTAGGTGTGTATGGGGGAGTAGAGTTATTAGAGAATGATGATGTTAGTTTAGCTTTGGAATCAATGAAGAACGAGTTAAATTTGGAGGCTAATTCTAAGTCGGAGGCATTTGGGTCTAGGCATGGGTTCTCTTTTTTACCTGGGTTAAGGAGAGAGGAGATGCCATTTCAGAATTTTTTTGGATTAGTATTATAGTTGATTTGGATCCACGGTGGTGCAGCAGTAGCATTGTTGCCTCACAGCAAGAGGTTCTCCCGTTCGATTCTCAGCTGGAGTGCTGGGGAGTGCCTTCTGTGTGGAGTCTGCATGTCCACCCCACGGTTGGGTGGGCGTTCGAAAGACATGTGTAAATGGGTGTTCCTTCATTGAAGGTTGAATGTCAAGCTGGCACCTTGGCGTTCGTAAAAATCTACTGCCAATCATTGGCGGACTGGAGTTCCGCTGTGGCGTCCCCTAACCGGGAAAAAGCCGAAAGACAAACAACAACATTATAGTTGGTTTGGAATGTAGAAAAGTAGGCTTTGCGATCTGAGATGATAAGGTTTTTTTGCTTTGTTACGAAGCATTTTATATTTATATATTATACCTTAATATATTATATTATTTTATATTTTGTTGGGTAGTAACTGTGTGTTTTACCAAATTTTCCTGAAAGAAGTTGTAGACCACATTGTTGAGCATTTATCTGTGCAGGAGAGTGTGTTTGTTCTGTGGTAGTAATGGAAAAGGTTCAGCTATGAATATCTTTCTTTTTTATCTCCATGTAGATCATCAGCCTTGATATGCTTAATCTTTTCAGAACGTTTTATCTGACTGTCAACAGAAAATCAGCAGGTCTATAATTCACAAATGGGCAGACAAAAACTAGTGTTTGCTGAAGCTGATTCTTCTCCCCTTAGTAGAAACATGTTCTGCACCAGCTTTTGTTATATTTATGTATATATATTTATTTTTTTACAGAGTTGGAAAGGAGAGAAAGAAAGAGAGAGTGAGAGACAGAGAATGAGAGCAGCAAAGGGCTTAAGGAGGGCTTGTTACTGTCACCGCTCTGCCTGTACAAGCATTACCTTGGAATATGCCTCATTTTCATGTTTAATCTAGTTTTGCAGGTAACTGGTGCAAATGCAGATCTGAAATGCATGACAGCTTTACAGGATAGACTAAATTCAGGATGTAATCTGCAGGACAGACTCTTCCCTTGTTCTTAGACTTTGCATCAAAGAGGATTTATGTAATTAGGATAGGCAGGTAGAAGATGTTATGGGTTGGGGGGAGTCATTAGCATCAGCAAGTGGACAGACTCGACACTACATCTCTCTCTGTGTTATGTGTGTAAGTCTGCAGAACATGGCCTCTGCCACTGTTATCTCATTTGTTCGATTTTTTCATTTGAGTGACTGGAACTTGGCCAGGCTATTTAACATTGCAGAAAACCTCATCTGTGACTGGCAAACCATGCAGTAATCTGCAATATATCAAATCTGCAACTGTGACACAAAACTAAAAATAGCCCGGAACATTAAAATGATAAACTGCAGTTTGCTTAACAGCTTTTCACTGGCTGTGAAATGTATCAACTCTTTATTTATTTGTCATTGGGACAGTCCTTCTTTCTTTTTATTTATTTATTGCATTAAAAGGACAGAGCTAAAACCAAAGAAAGAGACAAATGCCTTGAAAAATAGGGAATAAACAAACATAAACTCGTATATACATCACTTCTGGTTTACATTGTAACTGCTATAGTATTTTCTGTGCAGCCCTTGTACAAACAGAATGTACAGTAGAGAGTCGATTATCCGAAAAGTCAATTATGTGAACCAGCCTTCCAAAGTTTTCGGGTAGGAAAAATCATAAAGTCCAAATATGGAAATATTATACATATCTGCTTAAGCATGTTTTTTAGTTTGTAGCTAGCTCGTTTGTGAAAAATATTCTTTATTGTCCACTGAAATTGCTGAATAGTTGAAAAGTGTATTCCTGCATACAGAATACAAGATTTTAGAAGTTTTTTATCCGGTTCAATTATATGTTTGATTATTCAAACCACCTTAGGTCTCAATTTGTTTGGCTAATCGACTCTCTACTGTAATTGTATTGGCAGCTGTCACTTTACCTTACAGTTTTTTTCTGATCGTTGTAGAGTAGAGACATATCCTGGATTTTTAAATTGTGCATTAATTTATACACCAAATTATGCCATTACCCAAGCTAAAATGTAGCCGACACCCCAAGTGTAGCACACTTCCCTCACTATGCTGTGCGCATTTCTGGACGGAATACAATTTCTGCTGATTCTGCTCCTGGGATTAAAAAATTACAGACTTGATAGAGCCAAACATAGGTTCATAGGTTTGTAGGTTCAGGAATTCATATATTCAATGGTTCATTGGTATGTAGGTTTGTATATTCATATGTGTGTAGGTTTCTAGGTTCACAGTTATGTAGGATGGTAGGTTTGTAGGTTTGCAGGTTTATAGGTGCGTAGGTTTATAATTTCTTGGGTTCTCAGATTCATAAGTGTGGAGGTTCATAGGTGTGTAGGTTTGTAGGTTCACAGTTATGTAGGTTTGTAGGTTCATAGGTACGTAGGTTTGCAGGTTTATAGGTGCATTGGTTTATAATTTCTTAGGTTTCCAAATTCATAAGCGTGGAGGTTCATAGATGTGTAGGTTTGTAGGTTCACAGTTATGTAGGATGGTAGGTTTGTAGGTTTGCAGGTTTATAGGTGCGTAGGTTTACAATTTCTTGGGTTCTCAGATTCATAAGTGTGGAGGTTCATAGGTGTGTAGGTTTGCAGGTTCACAGTTATGTAGGTTTGTAGGTTCATAGGTACATAGGTTTGCAGGTTTATAGGTGCGTTGGTTTATAATTTCTTAAGTTCCCAGATTCATAAGCGTGGAGGTTCATAGATGTGCAGGTTTGTAGGTTCACAATTATGTAGGTTTGTAGGTTCATAGGTGCGTTGGTTTATAATTTCTTAGGTTCCCAGATTCATAAGCGTGGAGGTTCATAGGTTTGTAGGCTTGCAGGTTTATAGGTGCGCAGGTTTATAATTTCTTAGGTTCCCAGATTCATAAACGTGGAGGTTCATAGGTGTGCAGGTTTAATAGGCTGATAGGTATGCAGATTTGTAGGTTCTTAGATGTGTAACTATGTAGGCTTGTAGGCTTATAGGTGTTTAGGTTTTTAGGTTTATACATTTGTAGCGATGTAGGATTTAAGGCTCATAGGTATATGTAGGTTTGTAGGTTCATTAGGTTCACAGGTTTGCAGGTTTAGTAAACCAGCCCAGGACCTGTTGGCTGTTGATAAGCCACATGTCCTAGATCTCAGGTAGAAATTTGTGAGTTTCCATGTAGTCATCCAGTTATTTCTTAAAGGTATGAATTAATGGGTTTAACTGAATGGAAGGGGTATTCTACAGTCACAGAGATCTTTGAAATTTGAAATAGTCGCAAATCTTGGTGTCTATGATATTAGTTTTTACTGAAGCTGAGCCTCCTGCTGTGTGCAATTCACTGTGGGGGGAGGGGGGTATTCTAAGCAAAGGGTTTCAGATAATAAAGGGTCCTTTCATGCTTCGTATAGCAGACTTAGGTCTCCTCTATGAAGGTGATAAGATACAGAGAAAAGGGAGAATTACTGTAGTCTGTCAATACACATCAAGCCTGAAAGCCCTTGGATTCTATTTGCAAGGTCTCTGTAACTTCTTCAGCTGTGCTAAATGGCACGTGTGTCAGTTGCAGAACATGTTACAGTATTCTATAACTGGTCTGATAAGATTTATATAAAAGGGGATAGTGATATCTCTGCCACAACTCTTGACCACATGGAGTATCAGAGTGTCAGCTCTGTATGCTTCCTGGATGGTAGGGGATATATGGTCATTAAACAACAGTCATCATCAACAAAGTTTCCAAAGGCATTTTGCCCTTTTGTCAACTTTTAGCTACTGCCTGCCAATTTTGCATAAAGCTTTTTGGGGGAGGGAGGTTGCCAAATAATGAGCATTTTAAAGTATTTGACACTAAAGACAAAGTAATTTCTAGTGCACCATTCTTGTGTAGTGTTATGTGCCTTTTGAAGGTAAATATTATCAGCAAGTTTACTGACAATTCTCCTAGGTTTGCAGTGATCTGCATATTGGGTGACTGAATCACTCATGTCAGGTTTGATATCTGAGAAAAATAATTCAGAGAACTGGCCCTTTGAGGGACTCCACTGATGACAGGAGATGGTACAGACAGGAGTTCTTTTATTCTTGTCTGTTGTGTATGACCTTTTAACCATTGATGTACCCAAGTTATTACATCTTTGTTTACATTCATATCTCTAAGTTTATGTATGATTCTGTCATAGGGTATAGTGCTAATGCTTTATCCAGATAGAGGGAGGCCACATGTATGGTCAAACCTTCATCCAGGATGGTGGCCACACTGTCAAACAGTTTATGAAGTTAAACATAAAGGATCTACATCTGACCAAACTGCAATACTTTTTATCATGGATAAGGAGGTGTCTATGTCTGTCTGAATAAGTTCTGACCATCAACTTGTAGACTGTGCTTGTGAGGACGATTGGTCTGTGATTATTTAGAGCTGAAAAATGGCCTTTCTTGTAGACTGGGGTCACAACAGCCTGCTTCCAAATATCACAGATGTAGCCAGTTTGTAATACATATGCAGGTAGATTTGGCTGTTTCTGACTGCAGAAATTAGGCTTCCTGATATTCCATTTAGTCATAAGTAAGGATATTTCATCCAGGAACAAGGAGGTCATAACATCCCTGTACTTCTCCCTTATCAGACCCATTATTGAGTACAATGCCCCCTTTGGCATGTACCTTGCCAAGCACATGCAGCAGCTGGAGAGACCGCAGAGGTTCTGGACCAGGAAAATCCAGGGTTTCAAACACCTATCCTATACAGATAGGCTAAAACTCCTGTCCCTCTACTCAGTCTCATACCGATGGCTCAGATGTGACCTGTGTCTGGCATACAAGGCCATCTCAGACCCAACCTTGATGAAGTTTCTGCATATCCATAAGTCAAACTCTACTCACACAACCCAGACTCAAGGCCTCAACCTGGTCTGTGATTTCTGTCCCAAAGACTCCCCCATCTATGGAATAGACTCCCTCTACATGTCAAGCAGTGTACCTCTCTAGCCCTATTTAAGAGGAACCTGGATGACTGGATAGAAAACAGAAAATACACCCCTGGGATCCCATCTATGTCCCTGCTGGACAGTGGAAACAGGTGCTGACTTTGTGGGCACATACCCAAAATTCTTAACTAGCCTTATAAGGGCCTCCAGGCCAATAGCCTAGCATCATCCTACGAACCTATGTGGTTCCATGGAGCTGGTGTTTTTGACCTTACTGATGGTTGAGGTAGCCATTTTGGATGTCCTGTATTGCAGTGAGGAAGAGTAGATGTGGTTCCCCTTTGTAGCCTGAAATTAGCTCCAAATAAGTATGGTGGTGTGTTAGTGTTAGCTACATCTGTTGGCTCTGATATGATGGTGCCATTGTGTTCTAGAACCCTGCATTCTTGTCCCTTCCCCTTCATTTTTTCAAATGTAGTTGTAGAAAGCCTAGTTACTGTCACCCATTTACATAGCAAGTTTTAGCTTGACAGAAGCTTTACTTATTTTGATAAGTGAGGTTTTATTTTGTACGGAGTTGATTTCAGCCTTGTTGTAGTGAGTTGAAATCATTTTGATGATTCTGCATGCTCTTTTCTTTTGATATAATCATTGGTTGATTTTATAACGCCACTGTTTAGTTTATGGCAGAAGTTTACACCATACATATGCCTCATGGATTTGAAATGTATTTATTAGTGCAAATGTTGTAGAGGGCCATGCATAATTCATCAAGAGATTGTGATGGGTCATGACCTACAGTCTTGTTTGATTGATGCAGGGTTATTGTTCAGAGCACCGTAGTTATTTGAAATATATTTAATGATGGTGTCATTTTAGGCTGTGTTTGGTCTATATTAGGAATGTCAGTATAATGTGGTCTGAATGAAAAAGAGGTGGGGCAATAGCTCACTTAGCACATCTGGCAGGGGGAAAACCATCTGTCAGGAATGTCTGGCAGGATGATATGTAATATGTTTTTCCTTTTGTCAGTATTATAATTTGTTTGAGATTGCTAAATTTAAAGAAGTCTACTAGCTTTTGTGCCAGGTTGTTGGAAGAGACATAGTTGCCCCAGACAGTGGAGGGATAATTTAGGTTGCGGAGTAGAAACATATTTTCCATTATGGGGAAGTTTACAAGTTAAATTGTGTTCTTACGGCGACAGGGAGGAGTAACAGTAATGCTATTAAATTACAGTTTGTAGAATTTATTGTAACCCTGATGTAGATCAGTGTGCATATCTTTTTAAGAAATCTCCTCTGAGCATGTACTGATGTATTGATTACTGGGCATGTGCAGGGACAGAGTGCCATTTTGTGTTAAAATGTTGTAGTGTACCACGCATGTCTGTGTGTAAGCTCTATCTGTTATTCAGTTCATTTACAGTTATTGAAGCTGCTATCCATCCTGATGTGTTTTCATGTAATAAAGCTTCTTACACAAACTACCCTGCCTGCTTGTCATCCATGGAGTAAGGGACTAGTGATATGATGTCAGAAGCGGCATATCTAATGGCCAGAAAGAACTCCAGTTTCTCTACTTTGACTTTGAGTGGTATGTACAGAAGTGTACTGTCCCTGCTACATGTATAATCTGCAAAAAACAGGTCAGAAATGAATGTCTAATGTTAAACTTGCTTAAGCTATTTCTTATTTGCAAAATATGAAACAAAGCATACAGAACACTCTAAATGATATTAAAATAAGTCAAAACATCCGATATTGCTAGAAATATTCAAATTACTATGGGAAATGTTTGAAGTAAAGCCCGAATTGCATAAAACAAATAAAATAAAAGAAACAAAAATGCATGTACTTTTTTGTATTTACTGAGGCTATTCGAGTTATCAGAAGTATATAAAGTGTTTGCATTTTTGTGCAGTGTTATAGTACATGGTAAAGTTATTTCACAAATACAGCCATTTCAGAGCATATTTCACAAAGTACAGTATTTCAAAGAGTTTATTATGCATTTCAGTGTTACTGCAAGCTGCAAAGAGGCAACTTATTTGTACATAATTACAAGGGTCATATTTTAGTGTGTGCCCAAACATATACTTTGTTGGCATGGCTGAAGGATTTCGAAAACCAGGTCCACTCATGTTTGATAATAATAATATTGCTGAAAACTGCTGAGTGTTTGAGCAAGAGTATGACATTTTCATACAGGCTGCATTTTCTGATAAAGATGACCAAACAAAGGCATTTATTCTACTGAATTTAGATGTGTCAGAAGTCATTGAAAGGGAACATTCATTTGTGTATGCACCTGCTATACATGCTGGAGAGGAGGAAAACCATCATATTGTTGTACAGGCTGAGTCAGGGGAGGACCCTGAGTACTTAAAATGTAAATTTAGAGAAATGTGTAACCCCCAGACAAACATTACAGTGGAGAGGCACTTATTTTACACAAGGGATCAAAAGCCTGGTGAAACCTCCAGGTTAGTGGCGCAGCACGATGCATCAGAGATCATCCAAGTGCAACTAACAATGGGCAAAACTGCAATCCAAATTGTAGCGTACTACAGATCACCCACCATGAGCCAGGACCCCCATTCCGTATTTCTGGAGACACTGGGAAATATGAAGGTCCTACCAAACACCCTAATACTGGGTGATTTCAACTACCCAAACATTAACTGGGAGAACTACTCAGGTACTAACTCCCTTTCCCAATGCTTCCTAGACTTTATAAATGCAAATGCCCTGGATCAACTGGTCAACACCCCCACCAGAGGGAATAACATATTGGACCTGGTCATCACCAACATGGGCTACCGATGTTCCACACCTGACGTCAACCCCTCGCTGGTTAGATCAGACTAATCACTCTAGATATTCACATTCTGCCCCCAACCCCAATCAAGGAAACCACCATGAAAAACTTTTCAAAAGCAAACTTCATGTTGCTTAAGACCAAGGTGGAAAGGTTCACAGCCCCCATGCCAATGGACAATGCTGTCCAAGCTGCTGAAACCTATACAAAGGCACTCTATGATCATCTGCAGGAATGTATGGATCGTGCTATCCCAAGTAAAACCAAGACTCACTCCTCCAAGAAAAGGAAAACAGTCTGGTGGACCCCTGCCATAAACAGGCTCTACAATAGAAGGAAGAAACTAGTACAGAAAAGAGTAAAATCCCTAGAAGGAAAGACATCCCTGATCAGTATCAGCAAGAAACTACGATCCCTCATTAAATCATCCAAGGCTAGCTTCAAAAGAAAAATTGCCAAGGGCTCCAAAGATAACCACAAAGCATTCTTTAGCTATGTCAACAACCTAAGTGGAAACTCTCAGATCTGCTCTGAGTTGGTGCAGAATGGCACAAAATACACTGAACCGACTGATATTGCCAACATTTTGGCAGACAGGTTCAGTGCAAACTTCACCCCCCTCTCACCCCCAAAGGGCCCATAACCATACCAGAAGAATGCATGGCCCCGACAATCACCAACACACAGGTTAAAAACAGCCTTATCCAAAGCCAAAAACACAGCCTCAATGGGACCAGATGGTGTCCCAGGCTGTGTCTTACAAGAGCTCCAAAATGAACTAACCCCTCACCTAAACACACTGTTCAAACTCAGCCTCTCTACAGGCTACATACCCACAGAGTGGTGCACAGCAACAGTTATCCCACTCTACAAAGGTGGCACCACAATGGACTCCAGGAACTATCGCCCTATAAGCCTGACTAGCCTGGACTGCAAGGCTATGGAGTGCATCATCATGGAACTTATTAACAGAGACATTGGGAACCTCCAAACCTTGGACCCCACCCAGTTTGGCTTTGTTAAGGGCAGATCATGCCTTCTAAACCTGGTGGACTTCTTTGAGACAGTTACCAAGGCATTAGATGAGGGTAAGGGGGTCCACACAGCCTACCTAGACCTCGCAAAGGCTTTCAACACCAATCCCCATTCTGATATTATAGACAAACTCACCAACCTGAACATTAACCCCTACGTCATGAGATGGGTTGCAAATTGGCTCATGGACAGAACCCACATGGTGAGAGTTGCAGACTATAGGTCCGATTCTAAACAGGTTACAAGTGGCGTCCCCCAGGGCTCAGTCCTAGGACCCCTCAGGTTCGGTATATACTTCTCAGAGGTACAGGCAAGCACAGGAGGACTTTGGCTGACCAAGTTCACAGACGATTTCAAACTAGGGGCCATAATTGATTCTCCAGCTGATACAGATACCCTCCAGAAGGGTCTCACTGAGACGGATACCTGGTGTCAAAATCATGGCCTCAAGCTGAATGCCAAAAAGTGCATAGTCATCCCCTTTGGAAAAAACAAAGTACCTGCGAACTACCACATAGGCAGTAGTCCCCTAAATACAGAAAAAGTAATAAGGGATCTGGGGACCCAAGTAGATAGCAATCTCTCCTTTGATAATTGTATTGCCAAGGTGGTTAGAAAATCCTTCTACGTGACTCACCTAATCTCAAAAGGGTTCACATCCAGAACAAAGGAGGTTATTGTGCCTCTTTACTCATCACTTATTAGACCCATTATAGAATACAACGCCCCATTTGGGATGTACCTTACAAGACACCTGCAACAGCTGGAAAGACCACAAAAGTACCTCACCAAGAGGATTACTGGCCTCAAACAGATGACCTATGCAGCCCAACTAAAGAAACTCCAGCTGTACTCGGTTGCATACCGCTTACTCAGAGGTGATCTCTGCTTGACATATAAGGCCATGTCCAACCCAGAATTGATGGATATGCTCCACCTAAAAAAAAAAAAAAATCCCTGAGAGCCACATGATCTAGGGATATAAACCTTACCACAACGATAAATAGGACGTGTTGGAGGAATAGATTCCTGACCCAGAGATTTCCCATTCTTTGGAACAAGATTCCAATATACATCAGGCAGAGCTCCTCACTAGCACTCTTCAAGAAAAACCTTGACGGGTGGATGGGAAACAGAAAATTTACACCAGGAATCACTGCAGTGGTGCTGCTGGACAGAGGTGCAGGGAACTAATTGCTCTGCTGGACAGAGGCACAGGGAACTAATCTAAGGGGGTGGCGAAAGCCAACACATTCTGGCTAGGCTTATAAATGCCCTTGGGCAGATAGCCTAGTACTTACCTATGAACCTATGAACTTTTGTAGCATATATAACTGACTTGAGAAATAAGGCTAAAACATGCAGATTGGTGATTTAAGAGATGAACTGTTAAAAGACAGACTTGTGCGTGGTATTAAAGATGATGCTGTGAGGAAGATGTTGCTTTATGACAGTGATTTAACTTTGAATAATGCCATTGAGATTTGTCAGATATATCAGCTCACAGAAAAGCACACAAATATGCTTACAAATGAGAATAGCTTTAGAAGTTACTGCAGCAAAGCTCATGTTGATAGTATGCAGCATGTTATTAAAAGAAACAAGCCCAGGCACATGGCAGCAACTTTAGTCTCTGCCACACCCACTGGTAACCCTCATAGCTTTCTAGCAAGTTCCAGATTTCGCACAGCCTCAGTGAAGCATACGAGTGAGTCAGCAAATTCAAAGCACGGGCCCCAATCTAATTTCATTGTTAACTGTTGTAATTGTGATAACAGTCATGAATCTAAAAGAGAAAAGTGCTTAGCTTTTGGTCAGCAATGCCACAAAAGTAATAAATGGAATCATTTCAAAAGATTATGTAAATCAAAAGCCGCACATTATTTTACTTAAGGGGAACATTTTAAGAAACAAGTTGAACAATTAGAAAGTCATGACCAAGAGTCTCATTCTTTTTATGTTGATGGTGTATCAGTGCTTAATGAAGCAGTCATTGCAGTTGATTTATGGGCCAAGAATGAAGTATTTTATTTGCTCAAAGTGCAATGTTATGTCTGCAGAAACATTTGTTAGAGTATGTGCTGGTGAAAGGCTTGATTTGGCAAAGTGTGCTAAGCTTGTTGCTTACAGTGGTGAAGAGATTCAGATTGAAGGCTCAGTAAGGCTTTCATGTTACTCTGCTGGGAGAAGCTACAACTTATTTTGTGTGGTCAAATGGCACATCCAGTCATTATTAGGCCTCAGAGACATTTTGAAAATGGGACTGATTTAATTTATGTTAGCTTTAAAGACCACTACTCTAATTTTGCCCAGTCTATTTTTTCTACCTATGCTGATCTTTTTGAAGACAAACTAGGCAAGCTTCCAGTTGCATACTCCAGGAAGTTAGACCCAGATGTCAGTTCCAGTAGCCATGCAGACTAGAGTCAAAACGAAGCAACAAGGTGTGAATTGTCCAGTCACAGAGCCAACGGAGTGGGTATCGTCCATGGTGGTAGCTCATAAGAAAAGCTCAGATGACATCAGAATGCATATTGACCCATGAAATTTGAACAAGGCACTGAAAAGACCTCATCATCCAATGTGCACAGTTGAACAAGTTGTAGCCTTGATGCCAAATGCCACTGTTTTTTTTGTCTTAGATGCAAAGAGCTCATTTTGGCAAATTAAGCTTGACAAGAAATCCTCATTGCTAACTACTTTCAGTACTCTGGCAGGTACAGATTTCTGAGAATGCCATTTGGGATAAATTCTGCAAATGAAGTCTTTCAACGTACAATGCAGCAAATTTTTTCTGGATTTCCCTGTGCTATTATAGTAGACATACTGGTAGGAGTTCATGGTGAAGCTGAGCATGACAGAAACCTCAGAAAAGTTCTGGAAAGGCATGTCAAGTGAATCTTAAGCTCGATCCACAGAAATGCAAATTTAGGCTACAAGAAGTCACTTACGTTGGTCTTTTATTCACCAGTTCAGGCTTACAATTAGACCCTTCTAAGCAAACAGCCATTCTTGAGATACCAGCTCCATAGAGTGTTCAAGCCCTGCAGCATTTTCTTGGCATGGTTAACTACCTAGCCAAGTTCATTCCAGACTTGAGTCAAATATCAGCACCACTTAGAGAGCTAACACATAAAGATGTATCTTGGTCTTGGTTGGAACAGCACCAGAGAGCATTTGATGTCCTGAAACAGAGAATTGCCAGTCTGTGTATTCTCAGATACTATGATGTCCACAAGCCAGTTACTCTTTCATGTGATGCTTCAAAATTTGGTGTTGGTTCAATCATTTTACAAGAGGATCAACCTGTTGCTTATGCATCCAGAATTCTCACCCAAGCCAAAATGCATGTTCCACATTCTGAGATTATGTGTATGGTAAACCTATCCAAATCAAAACAGATCATCAACCTCTAGTCACTATTTTGAGAAAGTCTATGCATACAGCTCCAGCCAGATTGCAATGCATAATGTTGAGATTGCAAAAGTATAATTTCAATCTTGTCTACAAGAAAGGCAAACTTCTTTATCTTGCTGATACATTATCCAGATCACCCAGAAGTACCACTGAACAGCATGAGAATGAGCAATTTGATTTTGAAGTCATGGAAGTGAGAATTTTTTCTTCCACGTGTCTTAATGAGCTCAGAGATCATATAACTGCAGATCCAGTTTTGCAAAAGCTCAACTACATTCTCATACATAGATGGCCATCAAAGCTATCTAGTTTACCTCCAGAAGTGCAGCCTTATTTTTGATACAGAGATGAGATTTTGCCAGAGTATGGTATTGTAATGAAAAATCCGAAAGTCATTGTTCCGACGTCTTTACAACCCGAGTACAATACTATCTTACATCAAGGTCACCCAGGAGCAGAGTCTACCAAAAGAGGGGCGAGGGACCTAGAATTTTGGCCTTCTATGTCACAAAATATGGAGACAGCACTTTCATCTTGTTCTGTGTGTAACAGTACTAAGTCACATCAACAGAAAGAACCACTTCAGCTGAACCAGATGTGTGGATCTCCATGTACAACCCCACACAGAGTTATTTCTGACAATGGCATGCAATTTTTACAAGCTAACAGTTCAAAAGATTTGCTGAAGAGTGGGACTTTACTCATGCAACGAGTAGCCCATAGTAAATGCGGTCAAATGATTTGGCAGAATGTGCAGTCCAAAGTGCAAAACAGTTGCTAGAAAAGTAAAAATGAGACAATAGTGATGTTTTTCTGAATCTCGTGACTCTCAGAAACATTTCTTATGATAAACATCTTGGTTTACCTGCTCAGAGACTTCTGTCGAGACAAGCCAGAACCACATTGCCAATCAGTAGTCAACTGATGGCTCCATGTGTCAAGAACAACAGGTCAGTGAAAGCTAATCTGTTGAAGAAATGTCTAATCCAGAAGTCCTGCTATGATAAGACCAGAAAACCGCTCAATCCATTACGAGAGGGAGAAGCAGTTAGGTTGGAAATGTCCAAAGGTTATGACTGGATTGGAGTCGTGAAGAACATCTGTCCAGAGTCAAGATTGTACATTGTACATTGTAGAATTACAAGGAGTAGATTTTAGGTGGAGTCAGAAGCATTTGATACCGATGTCCGAGCCTGTACCACAGCACATAGCCTATGAGAAAGGTTGTTTATCTCAGACTGAGTTGTCTGGAGTTCCAGTTCCTGATGAAGTTCCAGAAGCTATTTCCATTCCTGTGATGAATCCTGAAGCGAGCTGTTCATGAAACCTATTCCTGCTACTAAGTCCAGTCCAGATGGTTATATCACAAAATCCGGTCGAGTGTCCAGACCATGTTTCAGATATACAGCGACTTGGACATGACAATGTGAATCACTTGAGCATTGTGTTTATTTTCTAAATGTGTACATTGATGCATGACTAACTGCTTTTTTTCATTAAGAGGGAGGATGTAGAGCACTATGCATATCTCTTTAAGAAGCCTCTTATGAGCATGTACTGATGTATTGATTACTGGGCATGTGCAGGGACAGAGTGCCATTTTGTGTTAAGATGTTGTAGTGCACTATGCATGTCTGTCTGTTAGTCAGTTTGTTTATAGTTATTGAAGCTGCTATCCATCCTGATGTGTTTTCATGTAATAAAGCTTCTTAAACAAACTATTCTGCCTGCTTGTCATCCTTGGAGTAAGGGGCGAGCAACACTGGAATTTTAATATTTTGTTCCCACATTTTCCCATAACCCTGCTTTTGAAGAATTGACATAAAAATGGCTACATTAACTGATGGTTAGTATGACTGACTGAGTGGAAAAAGTCGTAATCATGTATATATGGAATGTAGGCCAAGTATCTGAACCATGTCTCTGTGACAGTACATGCCCCAGTTGCCTCATAGGCAAGGTGTGCCTCCAAGCAGCTTAGTTTTTTTTTAGGCTGTAGGAGTTGATGAGGACCACTTTCACTTTATTGTTATCTATAGATTTAGCTTGTAATGCCCATTAAACTAATCCTGCTCAAAAAGACAACCGGAAGAGAATAAAAGTATATTCTATACCCTAATTTCTTCTACAAAGAAGTGCAGAGTAGATATGGGCCCTACACATTTACGTCCAGCAGAGAAGCACTGAATCCCCATGGACTGACAGCATGATATAGGCCAACAGCTGAAGTCAATATATATATATATATATATATATATATATATATATATTTTTTTTTTAATTTTTATGACGTCATTCATTTTTTTATGCATACTTAGGTGCCATCCTCGGAGAAAGAAGGATCTCATTAACTGCAAAGGAATTGTCTGCCTGGGTAAGCATGTCCAAAGGGGCGGCCACACAACTTTGTAGAGATCATTCTCCATTAATATTTATACAGATTTTAGGTTTGGTCCACCTTCCTTAACCACACATCTGGATAACTGTTGCTGTTAACTGATCTCCATGAGTTTACTTGTCCCTAACTCTCCACTCCTAGTTGTCGTTAGCATTTTAATGGTACCGTTTTTCTTTTGAGTTTGCCACAGTATGTCTTAACAGTTGCTATGCTGCAACAGGTGTTTAGTCTGAGCATTAATACGTTCTACTGGTTACTCATCATAAGCAGCGTTTTCTTCAGCTTTAACCGTATTTTATTCAGGTGGATTACTGACTGTATCATTTTTGCAATATGGTGCCTGGCTAACTCTTAACCAGCTTCCACTCCCTGTTTCCTGGACATGCCCCTCTCAAGCATTTATGTTGCAGTCCTCTGGTCATCACTCCATACCTTCATAGAATGCTAATGCCTTCCTTTAGTGTCTCTGTGTCTTAGAACTTGACCTTCTGCATTCTTGCTCTTTGGTCTGTATGCTTCCTGTCTCCCTGGGAAGTGATTTAATACTGCACGGGATTTTATTTATTTTTTTACTTATATTTTTGTTTACCAGGGTAGTGAACTGGTCAAGAGTGATCTTGCAGACGCAGCATGGGTGAGATAAAAGAAATCCACACAGGTGGTGCTACAACAGTGGTAAATACACAGTAAGAAAATAAGGCTATGTTGTGTTTAACAAACATTTACAGGAAGTTCAGAAATAAAACAAACAGATGCAATGCTTTATACAATATGTACATCCATTCGCAAGCCTTTTTTCTCCGTTTTTGCACATGGGTTTGGGGGTTGCTTTAACTGTGGCAATCATTTAGAATCAGTTTTCACACTACAGATGTTCTGGGGAAATTATTAAATTTGATGACAATAGTATTGAGAACTGGTTGTGTGATTTAATGCCGTGTGTGTCAAAAATAATGCCGAGAGTGTCGAGAAACAGGACAGACTGAGAATCAGACAGTTAGGTAATGTGTTCATTGTGGGGTTCAGGAGCACTTGACTTGATGGTGGAGTTGGAAACAATCTCCCTTTTGAAGTTGCTTAAATTGGTGTGTTCCCTGAGGCCCACTAGAGGGACCAGGTATGGACAAGTCTTGTCTTGCGAATTATAAGAAGGATCTTGGTGTAGAGAGATTGTTACAGGTTACATCAGTTGTAGGAGGATCTTCTTTTCATGGTGCTTAATAGAGAGGGATTAAAGGTGTAACAGTTTAAGAATTTTTGTACCCAGGACAAGGTCAGATTTTTTTTTTGAATTGGAAAACATTTACTCTTTTAATTGCAAAGTGGTGATGCTTTTGAGGGGTGGGGGTTAGAGATGAATCTGCAAATTAAATTTGAGATTGTTTGGAGTGTGGAGCTGTTTTGTCTGGAGGCTGAAGAGATTATGGGAAGGACACATTCAATCTGACTTAGGAGGATGTCTTCACCTATGGCAGACCTGGCCGCAGGTAAGAGCGACAGAGAGATGCTTTGGCCTGGAAGAGTAGTGAGTTTATTTTGGGTTTATTTTTGATATGAGTTTGTAAAGCTGAGAGACTGCTTGAGACAGAGGCCCGGTTGCTTGAAGGATTCCGTGATTTTAGTCCTAATGTTATTAGGGCTACAGTGTCAAAGGCTTTAGTGACATTAATGAAAAGTTGATTTGGGAAATCAGAGACTCTTGGTGGGAACAAAAATCATTGCTTTGGTTTTGGCAAGGTTTGAAAGTAGGTTGCGATGAGTTAGTTGCTGTTGACAGTGATGTAGAGCACTCTGGAATCAGGATTGGATCGTAGTATGGAAGAGAGATGATCTGTATAATGACCACATTGGCATTCAGGGGAGGTTATAAGACAGCATGTTAGCAAAAATGGAAACAGTAGGGGGTCAGACAGTGGAGCCTTGATGGACCCCTTTTACCAGATGGGTTGTTTCTGAGAGAGCCTTGCCTGTTTTGAATGCAAAATGTCTTTTTTTCTAGGATGTTTGTGAACTAGGATAAGGAGTCATTACTGATTCATATTTCTGCCAGATAGTTAAGGAGAAGGGGTGGTCTACAGCATCAAAGGCTTTAGTGACGTTAAAGAAAAGTGTACCAGTGATATTGCCCGGGTCTATATTATAATACAGACAAGTTAAAATGTCGAATCTGACTTGTTCGACATGAAAATGTCGAACTCCAAGGTTTGGAAAGAAATCAGTTGGCAGTTCTGTTACACCTGCCCTTTCCCTGACTGCAGTGTGGTCTCGGAGTTAGAATAGTTAGTTAGGGGGGGTGTGGGGGCACAGCTCCACACATTGGGGGGTTTGGGGGATGAAGCCCCTCAATTAAATATGTTTGTTTTTGTGTGGCATTGGTGTTTGGCCAGCCAATTTCTTTCTGTTGGAAAGAAATCAGTGATTTGGCCGTTTGGGAATCTTGGAGTTCGACATTTTCATGTCAAACAAGTGAGAATTGACATTTTAACTTGTTGATATTATAATATAGACCCATATTGCCCTTATCAGTGTTAATTAAGATGTCATTGTGAGTGACCGAATGGCTATCATGTTACATCATCCTCACCAGACACCATGCCTTTTACTGGAGAGAAGGTGATTTGGCCAATGGATTGGGAAATTTAGGCATACATCATTTCTGAAGATAGTAAAAGAAAAAGGGTAGCGAGAATGGAGATAACCTGAAAGTAGGAATAGTGGCTGGAGTTAGTTTGTTTAGGCAGGGCTTGTTATTGGCTGTTTTAAAGATGGAAGGCATTATGTTTCCAGTGATGCACAAGTTGTAGATTTGGGTGACAGGATTAATTAAGTGCTCCCAGCAGTGATGGATAAACCAGGGAAAGATGTTGTCAGAACTAGGGGTATTATCTGTTTGGATTTTGTTGAGTAATTATTCATTGTTTTTGTCTTATTTGCTTGAAGTTGAAGTGGGAAGTTGAAAAGGTGGTGGAAAGGAGCTTTGGAGGAGACTGTGTATTGGTGGAAAATTGCTGAAATTTTTTAGTAAGTCTCTCGTGGATGGGATGATATTGCCAGATTGTAAGGAGGAGGGGGTTGTTGTTTGTAAGGGATGACTGATTTGTGATTAGGTCAACCTCTTTCCAGAATTGCTTTATGGCGATCAAATCAGATTTGATTTCACTTGATTTGTGTGGTGAAGTTTTGTGGATTCTAATGGTTTATTTGGATAAATTTCTGAGGATGGTTTATTTTGGAGCGTTTAATGGTTGAGGGAGCAGCTTCCACTTATGCCAGTCTCCATACATGAGTTTTAGTAGATATTTAAGTTCTTTGGTTAGACAGTTGGGATTTTGGGGGTTAAAACTCCTTTTATATCTGTGAAGAACTGGTAGTGTAGATGTTGTAAGATGGTGGTTAGGCTGTTGGCAGCAGAGAATGGGTCATTCTCTGCAAGGATGGTGGACCTAGAGAAAGAGGAGAGAGATGTTTTAGGCTTGATATGTTTGCTCTTGAATGTGGTCTGAAAACTTTAAGGACTGGAGAGACTTTTATGGTTTCATTTGTGATGGAGAAGTAGCAGGGCAGTGGTCAATAAGGGTTGGGGATAATAGAAATGTCAGTGATGAAGAGGGGCTTGTAACTGGTTGTGACATCAGTGCTGAGGGGTCTGAGGATTTGAGATTTGGTCTTGTGGATTGGGTAATGAGCTGTATAAAGTTATGGTTTACTAAGAAGTGGGAAATGTCTTTTGAGTGGGGACCCAAGATTTTAAGGTCAAAATCTCTGAGAATGACAATGTAATTGATTTTTGGAATGTAGTTGAGAATGGTGGTAATTTTAGTAATGAGGTTAGGTAACCAGACAGGTACGGGCAATTAACAAGTGTTTTATTTTTATGGGAAATTTGGAAAAATCCAGTTAGCAGCAGAGTAAGAGGTGGTGTTGGTTTAGGCAAACAGAATGGAATTAAGATTGCATTTTGTGAAGGATGGCCCACCCCCTTGGGTTTTACTGGGTCTGCAGTTGTGAAGGAAAGTGTAGGAGAGGAGAAGGTTTTGAAAGTTTTGGTCATTGGTCTTTAGCCAGGATTTTGACACTGCTATCTGGATAAAGACATGGACATGGTTACATTTATTATTAATGCTGTGGGCATTAAGAAGTGCACATGACAGTGTAGACAGGCTGCATGGGTGCTATGTTTTAGTATTGGAAAGAGGGCCTGGGTTGGGTTCAAAGTTTCCTATAAGAAGAATGTTAAGAATGTAAGTGCTCTACAAAGGGGCTTCTTGGTTTTTATTAAGGTATGGTAAGTTTTCTTTTATTAAAAGACAGGTGAAAATGATAAGTGAAGAAGTGGACTGGGGGAGAGCTGGGGGGATGAAGTAGTGTGGGGTGTGGATGAAAGAGAGGTTAGGGGATATGTGGAGAGGGAATTATGTGGAAGGAGGTTTGGTTGGAATGGTCAGTTGAAATGTCAGGATGGGCAGACGGAAGGCCAAGGAATAGGTTGGGATGAAATGCAGATAATGGAATGGTCATGGTAATTTGAGATGTTAGCATTTGGGGGGAAGTTAGGTTATGATGTGGTGAAATATGTATTGTTAAGGACTGGTAAGGAGTGGATGTAGAGAGAGAGATAGATGGAAATAAACTACAAGTTTTGGAAGTGGCTGGGGACTTGGGGAGGAGATGAGAATAAATCAGGCCAGAGCTCATGTCCACAAATGTGCATTGAACTACTGTCGCCAATGGTGCAAAGGTAGGATGAAAGTAAAACAGTAAAGAGCAGGGTTTTATTGTTTGCTTTGAGAAGATCCCTCTGATTTGATTAGTTAGACTCAGATTACAGCTATGCACTGCAATGACTCTACCAAATCAGAGTTTTTTTTTGGAAGTTACCATGGTAACATTTGTTAAGATAAGAAAATGAAAGTAAATATGGAGAAAAAGGTTGTGAGTGCAGAACGGGAAGGGATGAAAATATAACAGTAATGTTATTCATGCAGCTTTCCCTTAGTTTGCACTGAGGACTTTGTTTTTTTTTAATTACTGGATGAAGGCGCAGAGAACATCCAAAATATTCAGGAAAAAAGGGAATCTTTATGGCTAGGCATGTATAGGCCCCAAGGCTGATAGCCTAGTCCCTACCTATGAAGCTATGAACCTATGACTGTGACTGACATTTCCTTCCTTATCCATTACCAACACAGGCAAATCTTCACAGTTGTATGCCTGTGTGCTAAGACTAGCTCAGAGGTGCATGAACTTCTAACAGTGGGTGGCTGTACCCTTCTCCTCCTCGGAAATTGGGGATAATACCTATGGTAGAGGGTTGTTGTTTTTATGGGGAGCAATGCTTCCTTCCTAACAGCCACTGTGCTGAAACAATGCAAGGAGAGAGAAGCTCTTGGCACCCTATAACACAGCTAGCATTGAGGGTATAGGAAAGTAAATGTATGGAAAGGTAGAGATCAAAGCATGACAGTGGAGCTGCAAAGTGTAGAGAAAAAGGAATGTAGAGGTTAAAAGGAAAGAGGGAAGTGAAGGCAGGAAAATTCCAGATAGAGTGGGATACAGCATAGCCGATAGAAAAAGAATGAGCAGGAAGAAGAAGAAGGAATACTGTGGGCAAATCACTTCCTGTACAGGAATACTGTGGGCAAATCACTTCCTGTACAGGAATACTGTAGGCAAATCACTTCCTGTACATTATTACAACAGTAATTCCAAATGCTATGGCACTGACAAAGCATACAATAATTGCTTGACAGTGTCAATGTCTCACACTTATCAAAAACAGGAATTCCAATTCCTTCAATGAAGTCAGAACCTACAATAACTTAGAGAAGGTTCCTAACACTGAAGGCAATACATCAACAGTGCAACTATCAAATGCATAAAACCAGTTCCACACAGATTTTAATTATTAACACATTAATTCAAGATTGTGGTAAAGATATAGCAGCATTTGCAGTCCAATAACTGGTAAAATTTACTAGACAGGGAAAGGTCTGTGTTTACAGGACAGGAGAGATGTAGGTATTGAAAGAAAGTCCATGGGGTGGTGCTTAAAGTAGTGAAATTGTATGTATGGCGAAGCAGGGATTGGAGAACAGGATTAAATTGCATGGGGGGAGTACAGTACCTTTGTAAAGAAGTGGAAGCACTTTCAAGCTGAGATTGTCACACAGAAAAGTGAATAACAAAAGAAGAGACAGTAAAGTGCTTGAGCTCACACATCAGTTGGGGCCAGTCGATTCACAGACAAACACTAAACTGCTGTCTCCAAAAGAGCAAAAGTAGGATGGAAAATAAAATTGTAAAAAGTAGGGTTTTATTCTCACTTTGAAAAGATTCACTCGATTCATTAGTCAGAATCAGATTACATTTATGTTCTGCAGGGAGTCTCCTTGCTCAGAGGGTTTCCTTCATAAATTACCATGTGATACTTGATAATATAATCAAATGGCAGTAAATATGGATAAAGGAAAGTCTGTGCCAAACGGAAAATGCTGAAGTGTAACCTGGACCTTTACTTTGTTGCAGACAACTTGCAAAATACTAAGAAAACATTACAACAGTGACTTTGACAGATATTTCCTTCTTTGTCCATGGTTAGCAACAAGGGGACACCTTCAAAGTTATGTGCAGTAGCACTAGTAGTAGGTGTGTGCAGTAGATCAGACTGACGTGCTTGAACCTCAAGCAGTGGGTGGTTTTATTTTTCTTTGCCTGGGGAGTGTGGGAATTCTTATGAACTGTCATCCACTGCAAAGATTATTTGGAAATAAAATGTGAAACGTGAGTACTTACTTGTCAGCTGATATTTGAGAGGGAAGTCTGCAATAGATACTTTATTACACTCCCATTGCCTGCCTATAGTGAGAAGGCCCTCTAGCCCCCTTACAGATGAAAGTCCTTGTAAGTGGCAGCAGCAAAGTTTTACATCTTTACAGGTGTGTGATTTTATATCCTTTTTTATTTGTTTTACAGTTGTGTTTGCTTGGTTTCAGTGGGAAGCAGAACAGATGAGCATAGGAATACACATGTATTTCATATCCTTAACAGGTGTGTTTTCTCTGTTTCAGTTGGAGGCAGAACTTAGGAGTATAGGGTTATGAATGCCTTCCTAAATGCAAAGCCCATTGTCACAATATGTGCTGGTCAGTTTTGCACCTGAGCATCGGTGGGAACGAATGCCAAAATATAGACTGCAAAAGGTAAGAAGAAATGCCATCTGTCACCTACTATAGATGACCCACTTAAAAACCCCTGTGTCAGACTGAATCCATAATTACTGCTCTTTATTGAGGCTTTTCTGATTACTGATTAGCCTTTCACTATCAGGCTTTAAAGAAAAAAAATGGTTTGTGGGCAGATGGACACCTGTGGTGGCAGTCATGATGTGAAACGTAATGTTAGGAGAGGGAATTATGACTGAGACATGATGTTATAGAATGTTTTGTCCTTTTTTTTTTCTTACACCTCCACAGTACTGTTCTGTGATTAGAATCCTAATCAGTTTTTCAGCTGTTAGTCGCAATGTGAAAAACATCCGTATTTATATCCGTCATCAGTGGCCCTTGGCTGCCTCCTGTGTGCCGAAGGATTTAAACGTATTTCAGTGATCATAGCCTTTTTCATCACCATGAGACTGAAGACACTTACTGAATGGGATCTGTTACCCATTTGCTTTCTCCTGCAGTAGGAGAATGTGTTGATTGTTTATACAGACATGCTTTAGCCCTTTCACTGATGCCTGCAGCACTGAATAAATAACTACCAACAGGCCGAAAACATGCTCATCTGCTACATGTTGAGCAAGAATGGATTTATGTACACATCTCTTTACAGACTTGGAATATGGAGCATTTACATTCAAAGCTGGAGATGGAAGTATTGGACACAGTCATTTGTACATAATCTTGTGTGATTACTTTCTTTTAAGGTATTGTTTTCCTCCTGGGGTTCATGCATGCCAGTCAAGCATGGACCAGCTGTGATGTAATTAAATTAGACACTGTGTATGCATCATCCTGCAACTGTACTTTTCATATATGTGCTGCCCATTCTGAGGATGTAACCATTAGCCATATACAGTCTGTTACATTGTTGCACCTATTAAGCTTGCACCATTAGTGGATGTAACCATTAGCCAGGTGTCATCCATTACATTGTTGCACCTATTAAGCTTGCACCATTAGTGGATGTAACCATTAGCCATGTGCCACCCGTTACATTGTTACACCTATTAAGCTTGCACCATTAGTGGATGTAACTATTAGCCATGACCATCCATTACATTGTTGCACCTATTAAGCTTGTGCCATCAGTGAAGTGTCTGCATATGCTAAGTGTGCACCATAAATGTCATGCTTGCAACCACCAGGCATGCACAAGCCATAATGTATCTACATCTATGAAATGTGTACCATCAATAATCTACTCACACCCATCAGGCACAAACAAGCTGTGACATGCTTGCACTCATCACTCATGTATTAGCTATGTCATGTCTGTGGCATTTGTCAGCACTTGTGTTCCTGTGCTTGTTGGGTTTAAATAAACTGTGATGTATACGTATCTGTTAGGGGGGTATACTGTACCCACCTCTGTAGGCCTGCATTAGTCAGACACATCTCTGTTGCTACATCTACAGTGCACGCCACACTGAAGTGAGATTTGCAGTAGACAGGGGTGCAGTGCCCTCAGTACTGGTTTTAGGCAGCAAACCCTACCCCAAGGCATGCTTCTTTCTGGCAATTGGAAGTACATGTTCACCTCAGGCCTGCACTTCAGTTAGGTTTTATGTCATTTTTTTCAACAGGAGTGTGCCCCACGTAAGCCTGTAGGATAGTTTTAGTTTTAAGTAGTACAACCCTGTATGGATTTTTTTTATCATGTGAATTGCAAGCACTGAATTAGGCAATAACCCAGGACTGGTTAATGCTGGATTTACCCACGGTTGGTGTGGTTTCACCCTCATGATCAAACAAAGGCAACCGTCGATAAACCCAGCACTATGCACACCCAGGAGTGGATTATTGCTATTATACAATGACATTATTTAAGAATGAAATTGCTTAGCTTTCTTAAATACTGTCTTTGTATAATGGCACTGTAGTGTTCCTCCACATTGTTTCCCCGTTCTTCTGTGTTTTCTGATGTACTGCACATGATATAGGACTTATGTGTCCACGCTTGCACAGTATATCAGTACTGTTCAACAGAAGCAATGGAGAAAAAATAATTTCTGTTGCCTTTTTTTTCTCTTTTAGTAAAAACATGTGGATATTCTCTGAAAATCTGGACAATTCAGAAGTACAATAGCCTTGTGAGACTGCACAGAAATACAAGGAAAATCAGGTACATTTCTGTTTCGTTAATTTTGTCGAACGTACCTGATTTTTCTTGTATTTAGTGTGTACTCCATAGCATATATCAATAGAAACGTTTGTCTCAGTGATACTTTAGCTTCCAGACTTTTTTCTACTGGTATATGCTCGATTTACAACAGGCATGTTAGTTGGGCTGACCAAGCAGAGTGCACGTTTTTTAACACTAATTAGAAGTCGTATAATAAATGGCAGTAAATGCTTTTTGTTATAAATGGAATTTGAATATAAAACTCAAAATTATTTATTTTGCTTATTTTTACAGAGTTAATTTATGGAAATGGTTATGATATTTTGACTGAAAACTTCAGAATTTTAGAACTGTGTGAGAGCTCCTAGTATGGTTATAAAGCTGTATGAAACATTTCAGAATAAACCACATTGGTTAAATACAAACTGTTCTATGGTTTATATAAACTTCACATAAAAGCTGAAGTAATAAATATTATGAAATTAAATTCCATTTAACAAGATTTAATATTTTCTTTATGTTTCAGAATCAAGTAATAAACACTTTATGTGGTTACAAAACACTCAATGAGAAGGTAAGTGTAAATGTATTCTATTAAACAAGACTTGCAAAACTGCAGTCTTTCTGTGGGCTGAAGTATTTCAGAAGAAATGTTTTGACATTATGTCTTCAGCCTAGTGTGTCCTCTGGGTAGGACTAACATTCATCTTTTTTTGTCTACAAATTCTGCTGTCTGGCAAAAAGAACAAAGGGCTTTTAACTGTAGTCAGTTTTTCATCGGACATTCCATAAGTTACAAGTTTGTGCAGTAAACTGGAATGCACTGAGTCTGCAAGAAATAAGTAGCTATATCAGGCATGTGCCATCTGTAATGTTACCGGGTCTCTCCTGTGCCTCCTGTTTTTCATAGCTTGTAAGACATCAGTTGAACCTGCAGATCTGTTCTTCTTGTCGTGTAGATATTATTCATGTGCTCTGGAGGTATGAAATGTTCAGTTAATCTGAAATTTGTATCAGAAGTTGAAATCTCAGCTCATGTCAACAGTTATGTTTGACCATTATATAGCCCTTTTAGGAGATATTCTCTCCCAAATGGAACCCAGATTTGAAGCTTTATTATTTTTTTATGGTTAATTATTATATTACAGCAATGTTGCTGAATTTAAAGGCATTGTCTGCTCATTTTTAATCACAGTTAGAAAGTTTGTCTTTGTGATGAAACCTCAGAATTTAAAAATAAACTCAAAGACTGGACACGTGTAGATTCAAAATTAATGCCACTGTTTGAAGTTTATTCTTCTTTATTTCACATTTGCAAAGTGTAAGTTGAGTTTTATATGTGGAAATAATCTATTTTATGTTGTGTTTTGTTTATGGACAGCATTTTTTTCTTTATGCTAAACTATCATGATATTGCATATTGAAGTTTGTACTGTATGCAGTTATTTCCAAGGAGGGTGCTCTTTAAGGACTTTGTTGTTTTAATATGTGTGCTATTTTTCATATATTCAGGTTTGATATGTGGCTCACTGCCATCAATCTATATCATCTTGTCTGGCCAAGGTGACCAACAGTCCCCAGTTTTTCCAGGACAGTCCTGGTTTGGAAGTCTCTGTCCTGGAATCCTGAACATTGTCCTTAGGACACAGAAATGACCCAGTTTAGACAGCTCAGTATGAATGGTGACCTGCCTTCCCAGGTTAGCCAGTCCCACTGCTTTCCCATCCTGAGCAGCTCTGGAGACTTTGCAATTTTTTGGGGATGTCATTGGGTAGGGGATAAGGTTGGATGCCTTCACCCTGGCTGGAGCCTTCCATGCTCTGCCACCATCTGTCAGTCACTCCCTCCAGGACTTCTGTGTGGGGTGCTCTGCCTGACCCCACTCACTCAGGCAGGAGCTTTCCAGGCCCCACACCCATCTGCCCGGCACACCCTTACTGACTTCTGTCAGGGCCGACCCCTACAGGCCTCCCCTTTTACCTGTCCAAGAGACTTTCCCCAGCCACAGCCTCCCATGTCAGGGGACTCTGCCACCTCCATGTCTCCTGCAGGATGCCAAATCATGCCAGATTGCTCATGCCCTCAGACCTTCTCAGTGGAGCTTCCCTCTGATCCTATCTGCCCCTCCAGGACTCCCCTCGGCTGCTACAGGGCAGATCTGCTCTCATGAAGGCTTCTGAGTCCCCCTACTTTCCCATCCAGAGCAGCTCTGGGGACATTAAGATCTTTCAAGGATGCCATCGGTTATGGGGTGAAGTTGGGTGCCTTCGCCCAGCAGGAGCTCTGCAGGGCCCTCCACCATCTGCCCTGGTGCTTCCTCAAGGACTTCTATCATGGGGAGCTCTGCCTGATCCCTTTCACCCAGGCAGGAGCTCTCCAGGCCCTGCTGTTGTCTGCCAGTTGCTCTCTTAAGGACTTCCATTGTGGGGAGCTCTGCCTAGCACCCCCCACCCAGCCCTGCCACTGTCTGCCTCTCTACCCCTTCCAGACTTCCTTCCCAGAAGGAGGCATGGTTCATGCCACCTCACCCAGGTAAATGCTGTCCTGTCCTAGTCACTTTCCACCTCTCTCTCTCCCTTCCAGACTTTCATTGACCTTAGGGTTTGGGGCATGGGTTAGGGTAAGGGGATAGTTAGTAAAGCTATCCCTTTACCCTAACCCATGCCCTAACCCTAAGGTTCGTGATTATTGCACCATAGTGGAGGACATTGCTATGTCCTTCACTGCGCTGCAGTCATCACAGACCTTAGGGTTAGGGCACAGGTCATGGTAAGGGGATAGCCCTACAGGCTATCCCCTTACTATGACCCGTGCCCTAACCCTAAGTTCTGTGAGTACTGCACGGAAGTTCAGTACAACACCTGCTCATTGTACTGAACTTCGCGTAAGTGCACTTTTGATTAAGTGCACTTCCGCTGCAGTGAGCATTCCATGCACTATTTCGAATTAGTGAAAATTTGATCTAGTGTATGGAACCCATATATATATATATATATATATATATATATATATATATATATATATATATAGGTCCACTTTGATTTATCGAAATTTCAAAACTTTGAAACCCATAAGGCCGAGACCATATGATTGAAGTTTTGAAACTTCAAAATTACAATAAAAACACTAAAAGTGAACAAAAAATGTTACCTTTACGTTTTTGCAGGGGGGCAAGCCTGCCTGCACTCCCAACACCTCCTGCTGATTAAATATACCAACTCCGAGATTGCACTACAGTGAGGGAAACGGTAAGTCTCCCATTTTGCTCTGTATGCTGATCTCAATTTAAAGTTTCAAAACCTAACCTCGATCATATGGTCTCGGCCATATGGGTTTCGAAATTTTGAAACATTGATAAATCAAAGTGGACCCATATATATATATATATATATATATATATATATATATATATATATATATATATCTATATATATATATATATATATATATATATATATATATATGGATCTAGGACTAATGCTCGACGACATATTTTCATGAAACGGAAACGGCCGAGCACAGTTTTGCGAAAGTGCTTTTCCACAGAAAAAGCACTTTTGCGAAACTCAAGTAAAAAAAAAAAACACTTAACAACATTAAAAAAAAACAACAGTAATCATGTTTACGCAGGGGGGCAAGCCCCCCTGCACCCCCCTACTTTTATATTCTCACTCCGAGATCGCACTACAGTGGGGAAAAGGGCATATTCCCTTATCCTCACTGTGCCACAATCTCAGCAACAGACATTTTCTCATGTGTTTTTTTTTTTTTTTTTTTTTTTTTTTAGTACAGTTTCGAAAAAGTGTTCTTTACAGTGAAAAAGCACTTTTGCTAAACTGTGCTCAGCCATTTCCAATTCATGGAAATGTGTCTTCGAGCATTAGTCCTAGATCCATGTATATATATATATATATATATATATATATATATATATATATATATATATATATATATATATATAAAACTTCGCCAAAGCTAACTTTTGGCTCATAAAAAAACAGAGGTGGCTAACTTCACGGCATCCATGCAAATGGAGAATGGTTGCATGACTGCCGAATCATACACCAATGAACTGTACGAACACGTACACAAATGCATGGATCTTGCCATACCCAACAGAACCAAGACGCTCTCCTCCAAAAAAAAGGAAGCCAAAGTGGTGGTCCCCTGCCATAAACAAACTCTACAACAGAAGGAGGAAACTGATGCGGAAGAAGGTGAAGTCCCAAGACTGGAAAAAAATCCCTTATCAGCCTCAACAAAAGGTTGAGATCCCTCATCAAATCCTCTAAACCTAGCTATGAAAACAGAATTGCAGCAGATAGTAAAGACAAGCACAAGGCCTTCTATACTTATGTAAAGAGTCTCCATGGCAATACCCAAATTTGCTCTAAGCTACTGCACAATAGTACCTCCTATACCGAGATAACAGATATTGCCAGTATACTGGCTGACATATTCAGTGCCAACTTTACCCCTTCCCCCCAAAGGACCAATCACAATACCAGTAGATTGCCAGGCATCCAGTATTACTACTGCACAGGTTAAAACAGCACTGTCCAAGACCAAGAATACAGCTTCTATGGGACCTGACAACATCCCTAGCTGTGTTCTACATGAACTACAGAGTGAACTGGCACATCACCTGTGTGCCCTGTTCAGTCACAGCCTCATCTCAGGCTTTGTCTCTACAGAATGGCGCACTGCTACAGTCATCCCTCTCCACAAAGCAGGAGAGACTACAGACCCTGGGAACTATCGCCCCATTAGCCTGATGAGCCTGATATGCAAAGCTATGGAACGCATCATCATGGACTTAATAAACAAGGATACAGGGAATCTCCAAACTCTGGATCCCACACAGTTTGGTTTTGTGGAGGGAAGATTATGCCTGCTCAACTTGGTCGATTTTTTTTGAGTCAGTCATCAGAGCTGTGGATGAAGGCAAGGTGGTTCATACAGCCTACCTTGATCTGACCAAGGCCTTTGATACCATTCCTCACTCAGGAATCATAGAAAAACTCAGTAAGCTAGGCATCAACCCCTATATCACTAGGCGGGTTGCAAACTGGCTCACAGATAGAACCCACAGTGTGAAATAGCTGACTCCAAGTCAGACTGACAACCAGTCATGAGTGAAGTCCCACAGGGTTCGGTCCTGTGTCCTCTCTTGTTCAGTATCTACTTCTCTGAAATCCAGGCCAACACGAAGGGACTCCAGTTGACAAAGTTCACAGACGATTGCAAGTTGGGTGCTATTATTAACTCTCCAAGTGATGTTGACATCCTACAGAAAGGCCTCACTGAGACCAACGACTGGTGTCAGAACCACCAGCAGGGGACTACCAGATTGGCTTCCTTATTTTGGAGGATAGTGTCTTGGTTCTATTGGGTATGGCGAGATCCATGCATTTGTGTACATGTTTATACAGTGCACTGGTGTTTGATTCGGCAGTCATGCAACTATTCTCCATTTGCATGGGTGCCATGAAGTTACCAAAGTTAGCTTTGGAGAAGTTTTTCATGGTGGTTACCTTTGCGGGGTGTGGGAGGGATGTGGATTTCCAGGGTAATTAGTTTGTGGTCACATCTAACCAGGGAGGAGTTAACCATTGCTGTAGAGCAATGGTCATCCATGTTAATAATGACCAGGTCAAGCATGTTGCTACCTCTAGTGGGGGTAAGAATGAGCTAGTCCAGGACATTTAAATTAATTAATTCCAGGAAACGTTGGGGAAGTGTATTGTCACATGAGTAGTTTTCCCAGTTAATGTAGGGGTAGTTGAAGTCGCCCAGTATCAGAGTGTTAGGTTGGAACCTAATATTCTCCAATGTGCTTAGGAACATGGAGTGTGAGTCTTGGGATATTGTTGGGGACCTATAGCAGGCTACAACCTGAATCACTATCTTACCCCAATGTTAGCTGCACCTGAAGTATCTCTGATGCGTTATGTTGGGCTACCAGTCTGGAGGTGTGCACATCCTTTATGAATATGAAAACACCACCACCTTTGGAGCTTCGGTCCAAGTTCTGGGGCCGAAAGGTGTGGAATGAGTTATAGCCTGGTAATGCAGATGTGCTTTCTGCTGCCTTGAACCAGGTCTCTGTTACAGCACAAATGTCGATGTTCTCCATTTTAAGGAGTGCTTCGAGCAAGTGCATTTTTAGATTTAGACTTCTAGCATTGAGCACCATGACTCTCAGACTGAATTTGTTTGTAGCTGTTATGGTGGTAATTTGGTCTTTGGAACACCACCAAAAAAGGCACTATAGGGGTGGCAAGAGCCTTGGCCAGTATCCGAAGCTCAGGGGTGACAGATGTAGGCCATCTCTGGGAAAACATGTCATCCCAGGCAGACAGATACTGGATCCCCTTAAAATGACACCAGAAACTTAGCCAATTGTTGAAATTGATCATTTTCTGCTTGTATTGCGGTATCATTTTGGGTGATGGTAGGATGCTGCTCAGGGCTAGGGTCATACCAGCCTGGGCTACATAATCAGAGAGCTCTTCCATGTCTCTTTTCATGTAGTCCAGGGAGGTATGGCTCAGGTCATTCACATCCACATGTACAATGACAGAGTCATATTTGTACCTATTATTGAGGGACCTGAGTGCATGCGTTATGTGGTGGATCCTGGCACCTGACAGGCAGCTGACTGTTACTTTCTCCTTATTCAACCTAGTGAGGGGGACATCAGTGTGCCTCACTATCAAGTAACCTATCACTAGTGTGTTGGGCATGCTGTTCTGCCTTAGGGGCTTTGGTTGAGTGGTGCACTGTGGAGCTATAGAATGGGCTATTGATGAAGCTAGGACCTCCACTGGGAGTAAGAACAAGCCCTACTTTTCTGATCCTTTGGAACAGCAGGTAGTGGATGTATTACCTCCTGAGAGAAGTAGCACAAGCAGAGTTACTCTAACATACTCAAGTAATATTAACGTTATTTGTGACGTGGTGAAAAAGAATTGGCCAATACTTCTGACAGGCCCAAGCATAAGTACAGTAGTTGGGCCCTATCCATGATTTACATTTAAGAATAATAAGACCTTGAAGCAACGCCTGTGTTATAAACAGACTTATCATGGTAGGACATACTCTGACCACAGAGGCACATCTGCCTGTAGATGATGTAGTGCTTGTAGCCACATATGGTCAGTGACCTCTGTTATACATCCTAGATCTATGAAAGAGATCGAGTTTCATTTTTATGCTGACTGCACTGATAAAAAATTAATTTATTGGGCAAAGTGCACAGTATGTGAAGGGTTCTATACTGGAAAAAACAATTGTACACTGAAGGAAAGAGTGCTTGAACATATTAATGATATCAGTAATAAGAAACACAGTAATGCATTGGCCAAACATTTGACTGAATTAGGCGATACCCATCAATTTAAGTTTTTGGTCCTGCATAAAGTTGGCACTAATATCAGAGAAGGTGATATTGTTAATGAAGCAGAGTATATAGAGTTAAGTTGGATATTAGACCAGAGGGCTCATGCACACCCGGGTCTTAATAATACTGTGCCTTTAAAACCTGTTTTAAAGAAAAGTGGCTTGCACCACTAATTGATATCATGTGAAAGGGCATTTTTATCTGTATGGCTGGTTTACTGTATTTAAGGCTTTTAGTAAATGTGCATCTTTGTTATGGTCTGAAGAAGCGGGTTTGTCTTGAATGCGCTTACCAGTTCTTGCTTTTGATATTATTAAATTGTATTTTACTCTCACCTCAGCCTTGTGGACATCTATTCTTTAATTATATAAGATTCCTCCCTGAGTTAAAGTCTTCAGTTTAAGTATACAGCAGGTTGCTGTTCCCCTGAGAAAACCTCACCAACTACAGCCTCCTTCCCATAAAAGGAAGTGTCTACCTGCATAATGAATTCTTCACTGTAGTCAGGATGAGCTAGTTGGAAGGAGTATCACTCAAAACCTGTCTGAACATTTGAAATGCCTGCTCACAGGTCAAGTCCAGACAGTTTTATCTGGCCTATTTTTTTTTCTGGCAAGTGCTGAAAGGAGAGTTGGTACATACTATAGCAGGGAACAACCTTCTTAGAGTAACCAGCTGTCCTTAAGAATGCCCTCATGTGTTTCTTTGTAGTAAGTATAGGTCATGTCTGGATAGTTTTGATCATGTCAGATTCTGGTTTAATCTTTCTGCCACCCACTCTACACGTCAAATAAGATACGTCTACCCTACCCACCTGACACAATGTTTTTAATAGTCAGTGTTGCTCTTTGCAATCTGCTCAAACCTCCTCAGACATGATGATCATGTTCTTCCTATGACCAGCTGTAGATGGCAATTATCCAGGTAAGCAAAGGCATCATTTCCTGCTGGAATATGATCTACCAGCCTCCATTGGAGCATGCTTCATTCCCAGTGACATGTTAGTAAACTCGCATAGTCCAAATGGGGTCATATATGATAGCCTTTTCTGGTGAGAGTCAAATGTACCTGACAGTAAACCTCAGGGAAGTCAGTAAGTGTTAAATACTTAGTCCATTTCTGGTGTTCTAATCCTTCATCAGGACTTGGGCATGTCAATGAGGGTTAAATATAGTCCCATTCTATTACTCTAATCCTTCATCAGGACTTGGGCATGTCAGTAAGAGTTAAATAGAGTCCCATTCTATTACTCTTATCCTTCATCAGGACTTGAGCATGTCAGTAAGGGTTAAATATAATCCCATTCTATTACTCTAACCCTTCATCAGGACTTGGGCATGTCAGTAAGGGATAAATATATTCCAATTATATTACTCTAATCCTTCATCAGGACTTGGGCATGTCAATGAGGGTTAAATATAGTCCCATTCTATTACTCTAATCCTTCATCAGGACTTGGGCATGTCAGTAAGAGTTAAATAGAGTCCCATTCTATTACTCTTATCCTTCATTAGGACTTGAGCATGTCAGTAAGGGTTAAATATAATCCCATTCTATTACTCTAACCCTTCATCAGGACTTGGGCATGTCAGTAAGGGATAAATATATTCCAATTATATTACTCTAATCCTTCATCAGGACTTGGGCATGTCAGTAAGGGTTAAATATAGTTCCATTCTATTACTCTAATCCTTTATCAGGACTTGGGAATGTCAGTAAGGGTTAAATATAGTTCCATTCTATTACTCTATTCCTTCATCAGGACTTGGGCACATCAGTAAGGGTTAAATAGAGTCCCATTCTATTACTCTAATCCTTCATCAGGACTTGGGCATGTCAGTAAGGGTTAAATAGTCCCATTCTATTATTCTAATCCTTCATCAGGGCTTGGGCACATCAATAAGGGTTAAATAGAGTCCCATTCTATTACTCTAATCCTTCATCAGGACTTGGGCATGTCAGTAAGGGTTAAATAGAGTCCCATTCTATTACTCTAATCCTTCATCAGGGCTTGGGCATGTCAGTGAGGGTTAAATATAGTCTCATTCTATTACTCTAATCCTTCATCAGGACTTGAGCATGTCAGTAAGGGTTAAATATAGTCCCATTCTATTACTCTAATCCTTCATCAGGACTTGGGCATGTCAGTAAGAGTTAAATATAGTCCCATTCTATTACTCTTATCCTTCATCAGGACTTGAGCATGTCAGTAAGGGTTAAATATAGTCCCATTCTATTACTCTAACCCTTCATCAGGACTTGGGCATGTCAGTAAGGGATAAATATAGTCCAATTATATTACTCTAATCCTTCATCAGGACTTGGGCATGTCAGTAAGGGTTAAATATAGTTCCATTCTATTACTCTAATCCTTTATCAGGACTTGGGAATGTCAGTAAGGGTTAAATAGAGTCCCATTCTATTATTCTAATCCTTCATCAGGGCTTGGCCACATAAGTAAGGGTTAAATAGAGTCCCATTCTATTATTCTAATCCTTCATCAGGGCTTGGGCACGTCAGTAAGGGTTAAATATAGTCCCATTCTATTACTCTAATCCTTCATCAGGACTTGGGCATGTCAGTAAGAGTTAAATATAGTCCCATTCTATTACTCTTATCCTTCATCAAGACTTGAGCATGTCAGTAATGGTTAAATATAGTCCCATTCTATTACTCTAACCCTTCATCAGGACTTGGGCATGTCAGTAAGGGATAAATATAGTCCAATTATATTACTCTAATCCTTCATCAGGACTTGGGCATGTCAGTAAGGGTTAAATATAGTTCCATTCTATTACTCTAATGCGTTATCAGGACTTGGGAATGTCAGTAATGGTTAAATATAGTCCCATTCTATTACTCTATTCCTTCATCAGGACATGGGCACATCAGTAAGGGTTAAATAGAGTCCCATTCTATTACTCTAATCCTTCATCAGGACTTGGGCATGTCAGTAAGGGTTAAATAGAGTCCCATTCTATTATTCTAATCCTTCATCAGGGCTTGGGCACGTCAGTAAGGGTTAAATAGAGTCCCATTCTATTACTCTAATCCTTCATCAGGACTTGGGCATGTCAGTAAGGGTTAAATAGAGTCCCATTCTATTACTCTAATCCTTCATCAGGGCTTGGGCATGTCAGTGAGGGTTAAATATAGTCTCATTCTATTACTCTAATCCTTCATCAGGACGTGAGCATGTCAGTAAGGGTTAAATATAGTCCCATTCTATTACTCTCATCCTTCATCAGGACTTGGGCATGTCAGTAAGGGTTAAGTATAGTCCCATTCTATTACTCTAATCCTTCATCAGGACTTGGGCATGTCAGTAAGGGTTAAATATAGTCCCATTCTATTACTCTAATCCTTCATCAAGACTTGGGCATGTCAGTAAGGTTTAAATATAGTCCCATTATATTACTCTAATCCTTCATCAGGACTTGGGCATGTCAGTAAGGGTTAAATATAGTCACATTCTATTACTCTAATCCTTCATCAGGACTTGGGCATGTCAGTAAGGGTTAAATATACTCCCATTCTATTACTCTAATCCTTCATCAGGACTTGGGCATGTCAGTAACGGTTAAATATAGTCCCATTCTATTACTCTAATCTTTCATCAGGACTTGGGCATGTCAGTAAGGGTTAAAAATAGTCCCATTCTATTGCTCTAATCCTTCATCAGGACTTGAACATGTCAGTAAGGGTTAAATATAGTCCCATTCTATTACTCTAACCCTTCATCAGGACTTGGGCCTGTCAGTAAAGGGTAAATATAGTCCCATTCTATTACTCTAATCCTTCATCAGGACTTCGGCATGTCAGTAAGGGTTAAATATAGTCCCATTCTATTACTCTAATCCTTTATCAGGACTTGGGAATGTCAGTAAGGGTTAAATGTAGTCCCATTCTATTACTCTAATCCTTCATCAGGACTTGGGCATGTCAGTAAGGGTTAAATAGAGTCCCATTCTATTACTCTAATCCTTCATCAGGACTTGGGCATGTCAGTAACGGTTAAATATAGTCCCATTCTATTACTCTAATCCTTCATCAGGACTTGGGCATGCCAGTAAGGGTTAAATATAGTCCCATTCTATTACTCTAATCCTTCATCAGGACTTGAGCATGTCAGTAATGGTTAAATATAGTCCCATTCTATTACTCTAATCCTTCATCATGACTTGGGCATGTCAGTAAGGGTTAAATATAATCCCATTCTATTACTCTAATCCTTCATCAGGACTTGGGCATGTCAGCAAGGGTTAAATATAGTCTCATTCTATTACTCTAATCCTTCATCAGAACTTGGGCATGTCAGTAAGGGTTAAATATAGTCCCATTCTATTACTCTAATCCTTCATCAGGACTTGGGCATGGATAAGCTGACTCTGTGTGAGGTTTAGCTTTCTTTAGTTCACAAAATATTTGGTGCTGCCATCTTTCTTTGGCACTAGGATCACTGGTGAAGCCCAGAGGTTGTTGGAGTCCTGGACTACCCTACTTCCCACATGTATTACAGTTTCTCCCTCAGGGTTTGTATAGCTGTTTCAAACACTCAGTAAGGAGTTTGTTTGATGGACTACTGAGGTCCTGTGTCCACATGATACAACACCAGGTGGTTCTACTCTTGTTTACCAGTAAACCTATCCCCAATTTCCTGTAATACTACTTGAGTTTTCTGAGTCTGGATAGGAGGTAGCAAATGGGAAAAGACTACCTCATCCATATAGTTGTCAGACCAAGCCTCACCAAAGAGATCTACCATCAGAACCCCTTCCTGTTCCTCCTTAATCCTCCCTGTAGATACTGAGTACAGGCCCCCTCTGTTGTGTTAGGAATTTTTTATACTAATATGGCAGAGCCTGTGCTTCTGCCACCTGCCTTGGAACATTAGTATATAGTTAACATTGCTGACCATTTCTGTAGTGGTGAAAGGATCATCAGGCTGTCTACAGCTTGTTGTGTCTAACAGGAATGACCAGCATCACTTGCTGCCCAACAGCTTGTCCTGTCATATCAGACTTTTTGCTGCCATGTGCACCTGGATCACGCCCTTGTGCTCCCTAAGCCTCGTCCTGAATTTTAAGACATATTCACAGTAGACTCCTTGTAGAAATTACATTTACTCTTCCAGTCATTATGAACTAAATCCTAGAGCCCTCTTGCACTGTAGCCATACATCATTTCAAAGGGTGCAAAAATGTGAACTCTTGGAGCATCATCTTGTACTGACAGGAGATGGGGCAGGTATTTTTTCTGCCTCCCTCTTGAAGTGATATGCAAACACACACATCCTAGTCTTCAGTGAAGAGTTAAAGCTCTCCGCCAAACTGGTTATCTTTGGATGGTAGGGGGCAGTTTTTAAATGCTTTACACTACAGCGCTTCTACAAATAGTTCAGCAAGTCTTAAATGAAGTTAGAACCTCTGTATGTCAGTATTTATGTAGGAAAGACTACCCTGCTAACAATGTCTAGCAAACCATTTGCAATCTTTGTTGCTTTAATGGAAGACAGAGTCAAAGCTTCTGAGTACCTAGTGGCATAATCCTCCATGAGTAGGACATGTTTCTTACCTATGGAGTTTGGAATGCTATGAGACCCATAATGTCCATAGCTAGTCTCCCTTAAGTCTTGTAATGTAAGATTTGCGAGCTGAGTATGTATCACCTTCATTTTTGGTGACTTTCCCCAAGTCCCCTCGTAAAGGAAGTCTGGTACTTTCTGCCAGCAGTGCCTCAAATTCTGGCTGATTTCTACTACCTTCCTATCCCTTGCAGTACCATCTCTGATGGGAAGACCAGTACCATTCAATTACTATGGATTTGTTCCCAGCTCGCTGTTGCTGACCAGCTGCACCTCTGAACTAGCCATTGCCAACTCTGGCTAAAGATGTGGGCCTAGACAGGGTCTTCCCCCACTGCTTTCCCCACACATGTTTGCCTCATTGCCTGGCTGCATGCAGCAGCATGCACACAATGCACAAGTCATCCCCTATTAGTATATTTGCAGGAGCTACCTCAGCTGCAGCCACCTACTTGCTCCTTTACTAACTCTCACAATCCAGATAAACTATATCCAAAGGTACATTAAAAGGTGACTTTCCCAAGGCCCTAACTGGAGTGGACTGCCAAGGCAAGTAATGCTGCTTTTTGACCACTGCTAGTGTAATTTATATATGTGTGAGGACATGTCCCTCCTGGCAATGGCTTTTTCCATTCCACCAACACAGAATACAGACTCGTGTAGAAGTTTCATACAGAGTTTGTTCCAGATGACCAATGACTTTGGTAGTGCTTGCCCTGCTTGCTGCTTCCTGAGACCCTTGTTCACTGCCATATCTCAGTGGACAGTGAGGTTGTACATGCCATCTTTGGTTACATTTTATAACATTTAATGCCAAGATCTGAACATGTAGCAGAATCCGTGGCTTCCCCTTGTTCCTGTGGAACCTGCTGTGTTAGCTTCTTTTGCCCCATGGGGTCCTTTATACTCATTGCCATTCTGTGTGCTCCCCTTTTATGTAATGGCAGCCTGCTATCTAGATAGAGATCCCCTTCCTTCCCATCTTCTCAGCAGTGTTGCTCTCCTGGTTTACAAACAAATCCTCATATCCTCAGGCAGAGTACCATGGCTTTGTTTCCTCACCAAAAGATCTACATCCTTTCATTCATCAATGAAAGTAAGTGCTGATTTCTGCATTATATTAACTCACAGTGTCATCTGCCTTTTTTCTTTGTTGTCTAAATCTCTACTGTACATTTCATGAGACTGTTTAAAACAGGCAAGTAATCATTTTTACTTTAGCATAAGTTAATTAACCATTAAGACTAAGTTTAGAAATTGCATTTGTTGCTTTACCCACAAGAGTAAAACTCTCATGTACTGACTTGGTTAACATGGTGTTGATTAAACATACTTTTTGAGCGCCCTTATAAGACTATCAAAATGATCTCTTCATTATACTGTGAAAAAGGGTTGTACTGGCCCAGGCCTAATAAGTTTGGCTTCCCCCTCCCCGTGACTTACATGTCTGTGTCGAAGTATCAGCATCTCTTTTTTGTACTTGCTTTCTCTTCTTCCTCCAAATGCTGCATCAAATTTCAGATATCTTATCTCCAGCGGCAGTCTGTGTATTTCTAGTTGCAATGTGAGATTCTTCAGAGATGTAATAAAATGTCCCTTTTCTAATTGCTGTACTCCTCAGCAAATGCCAGGCTATCATCTGACTTGCTGGTTTGCATTCCAGCTGAATAGTGGGCTGCTAGTATTTCATCCTTGGGCATGTTCTTATGAAACATTCGTTTTGCTTTACATTTACTCAGCTCTTGCACTGACAACATAATTCTCAGAAAAGCTCATTTTCTGCTTGTTCTCCTAAACTAAACTGACTCAGAAATAAAATAACTGCTGTGCAAAACTAAACTTCCATACATTTACCTTGTGGCTGATAGGGTATACGTACGTCTCATAGGCTCTCATGGGTGTATTTCAGTGTGGCTGTAAAGACCACCAGCTCATTAAAATCAGTTGCAAACTCATTATCTGCCATCTAGTGATCAGATTTGCTTGGTAACAAAGATGATTTTGATTGAATAAAGTAACTTCCAATATCCTCACCACTTTCCACCATCTATGACGGATGTCCTACTGCCACTGATCTGTTATGACTGATCTGGCACTGATGATGGTTTGAATCCCACCAGCATAGGAGCCAGGTATATGAGCTACAGGGACTATGGCCCTTGGATCCAATTCAGTGCCCCATATAGGTCTGCAGGCTACCATCAGGATGTTCTTTTAAGTCACATCATTGGCAACCAGCAGGTTAAAGTAAAAAAGAAAAATTCACACAAATCTGATTCAACAACCAATTTATCAAATGGAACCTGGCTGCAAGAACATAAGGGGAATATGTACTACTGACGAACATCCACACTTAGAGTAGGACTACACACTAACCACTTACAGTGCAGAGTCTTTGGCCAAGCACCCCAATCTCTTTTCTCATCACTGTCTGTGTGAACTGCAGTGTCTTTCAGTACTGCTTACCTATGGTAACTGCCTTTCAAATTATTTTCACATACACACACACACACACACACACACACACACACACACACACACACACACACACACACACACACGCACACACACACGGTCTCAGGGAAGGCTAGGAGAATTTTCCAGTTCCCCACAGCTTTCATCATTGCAGGTTAATACTTCTACCACTCTAGAATTGCCAACCTTGATTATGAAAATAAACATAGAATAGTAATATGTTCATATAATCTGGCTTTGGAGCTGTATGTCACACAGTGACAATGTACAGTGCTAAATAATACCCTGTCTTCAGATGATAAATAATAAACAAGTAAATAAATAAATATCCAGTCACAAAACCTTAGAAGTGAATAAATAAAAATGTTACCTAGTTAAAACAGTGCTGATGCCCATTAACTATGCAGAGATAAATACACGTTGAACAGAAAATAATAAGTTGCATAAACAGGAATGCAGGAAACTCTTTCTAATGATAGTGAAATGGCTAACTGGCTCTGACTATGAGAAATGGCCTCAGCTGTGCTAAGCCCTAAAATATTTTACAAGGTGGATTCACCTCCTAAAATGTATAAAATATGTGTATGTGTGTGTATATATATATATATATATATATATATATATATATATATATAATATATATATATGTGTGTGTGTGTGTGTGTGTTTATATATATATATATATATATATATATATATATATATATGTGTGTGTGTGTTTATATATAAATATATATATATATATATATATATATATATATATATATATATATATACATATGGGTCCACTTCGTAATTTTGAAATACTGAAATCTCGAATTTCAGTATTCCAAAACCACAAAGCCGAAAACCCAACCACAACTCACAAACTCAAAAAACACACAACCGCGAAATTCAAAATCCTGTACTCATGCTACACATACAGTACACACATACACATACACAAACCCCACCCCCCACAATCAAACAAGCTAATCTAAACTACATATAAGCAGGGAGGCAAGCCCCTGTGCTCCCCACCCCTCTACTTATATATTCTAACTCCGAGAACGCACAAACAGTAACACAAACGAAACTCGCACACACACATCTTACAGTTCCTCAAACACACACATAACAGTTACAACACACACTTACATACACTAAACCCCTAACCAGCATACTGACTCACACAAACTTACCAAAATAAAACCCAAACATCCACATTCCATACCACCGGAAGCAGAAATTCAAAATATCTGTACTTTGGTATTTTGAATTTCCCGCTTCTGCCGGATTTGGAAATGTGAGTATTCGACTTTGTAAGTTTGAAATACTGAAATTCAGGATTTCAGTATTTTGAATTTACAAAGTGGACCCATATATAAATATATATATATATATATATATATATATATATATATATATATATATATATATATATATATATAAAGTATATATGTGTGTGTATGTGTGTTCAAATGCATATGCATATACATATATATGTGTGTATATATATATATATATATATATATATATATATATATATATATATATATATATATATAGTTTACTATCTAAATGTTGAATAACATGCGGATTACAGAATCTTGTAATCACATTGGGAACTGGTAAAACCAGCAAACCAAAACCTTCTGAGTTCATTAAATCAAAAGCAAGGAAGTGACTCCTTCCTGTAAAATTGCGGTTGACTTTCCAACACTTTTATGTTCTGCATATTACAGGCAAGAACAAATAAAAACACGATCATCCTGTGACTGTCAGGATATTTCATAAATGCAATTTCATAGTGGAGTTTTTGTTACATATTTTACAAACCCTAAATGTAACTTACAAATGTGCCAGTAGTCTGTAATAAGAAAGGAAAAATGCATAACATTTAGATACGTTTCTCTACCATGGCAACACATAGGTAATAAATTTAATTAACAACATGATCTGTCCCTTGTTCATATCTGATTGCATCATTGTAGCTCTTCAACAGTGTTGTTGTTGTATCTTTTGGCTTTTCCCAGTTAGGGGTCACCACAGCGGAACTCCGGTCCGCTAATGATTGGCTGCAGATTTTTACATACCGAGTTGCCAGCCCTGACGTACAACCTTCAACGAAGGTACGCCCATTCACGCATGTCTCCACACAGAAGACGCTCTAGCTGAGAATCGAACGGGACAACGTCTTGCTGCGAGGCGACAACACTACCGCAGCTCCACCACCGCAGTATTAGCTCTTCAACAGTGTAGTATGAATTAATGTCCAAGAACAAAAGCAATTAATTCATACTAGCTCTTCAACAGTGTAGTATGAATTAATTGCTTTTGTTCTTGGACAGTAGCGTGAATTTAGCTCTTGTGTTATACTGCTAGGGTGAACTCTTTGGTATGTTATGCTTTAACAAATATGTTAGTTATGATCAAGGGACTAGTCATAATTCTATGTATTATGGGCCTGATTATAAAAGAGTTTCTCCCAGTGTAAATCTGCCTTATTCCAAAAGTTTTGCTCTCAATGTAAGTAGATTAAATCAGTGTAAGGCCTGTCTATAAATAAACAGGCATACATCAGATTCCAGATTCTAAAAGACCTGCTGTCAGTGTAAATGGTCACTTACACTGACAGCAAGTATTTTGGAATATGGCCCATCATATTGACTGTTCTAATCCCAGTTATCTAATGTAGTATGACAGAGTGGTGTGAGTGGGGCTATCATAGATCACAACATGAAATTCGATATGCACATTTCACAGACAATAAAGAAAGTCCATGGGCGGCACAGTGGTGCAGCGGTTAACGTTGTCGCCTCACAGCAAGAGGTTCTCCGGTTCAATTCTCGGCTGGGGTGCCTTCTGTGTGGAGTTTGCATGTTCTCCTGTGTTCAAGGGTTTCCTCCGGGTACTCCGGTTTCCTCCCACATTCCAAAGACATGCATTTGGAGCATTTCTCCCCGGGCCTCCGCTGAAAACAGGATCTGTGGAACCTAGTCGGACATTCCCGGTCAACAAATGTTAAATAAATAAATAAAATAAAAATAAAAATAAAAATAAAAAACTAGGAACCCTATATAGATGCAAAAAGTATTTCACCAATGACAGTAAAGCCACCATTGCAAGAACCCACCTACTAGCTACACTCGTCTATGCCTTCCCCCATACTCATCAACCTAAACAAAGCAGATTTCAACAAACTAAACACCTGCTACAATAAAATAACTAAGTTTGCTACTGACTCACCCTTCAGGACACATCACTGCATAGCAATCAAGCAAATATTCTGGCTAGAATTACCCAACCTGCTCAGATATAACCAGCTTATAATAGCCCACCAGATTTTATATTATCCCGATAGTGTTTCAAGGTCTACTTAATATCTGCACTAACAAACGCCTATCAAGACCCACCAATAAAGCACTGGCTGACACAGGCAAAATCAAAAATAGCTCTGGGGGCTCCTTGTTTTCCATTTCTGTTACAAACGCATGGAATACCATCCCCATGGATATTAGGGCCACTGAAAACAAAAGTAATTTCAAACAACTCCTCTGGTCCCATTTACATAGTTCTTGGTTATGTAATTGTTCTGACCCTGAGTAGCTTCACTTAATTAGATCACATCATACTTTAACCTTCAATGAAAGCTTGCAACAACTCCTTTCTATACTTTTACTCAATCAACGTGTGTTTACTGTACTAGCCAGTGATGAATGTAACCAAATAACTGAACAAAATGTCCTTTCAACTGTATTGTTTATTGTAACACACTGTGCTCCTTATAGTCTATTTACTTTTTGTTCCTTTCTTGACCTTCAGTTATTTTAATGTATGAAAATAAGTGAACAGTTTCATACTATAGGAAGAAAAGAAACCTTGTTATGTAGTTAAATTGCAAGTGAAGGTGGAATTTTCAGTGCCAGGATGCAGGTAATGATACAAACTACCCCCATCGATATTTAAATGATGGCTCCTCTGGTTGGCTTTCACCTCTGTGCTGGGGATATCCAGCAGTGGAAGAACAAACACACTTAAGAGCAATAGGGGAAAGTTTGAATGTTGACAGACACAGAGTTAAACACTAAGAAAAAAATGTACTTGTAAAATTTCAACATAATACTAAGATGGTAGGCTGGACCGGCACTGGGCTGAAGCAGTGTTGATATGGGGACTGGCATTGGTTGTAACATGACCAGCAGGCATACAATGGCCACATCAGCTAAGACACCAAACTTCCTTACCACAGCTCTACCTAAGCAGATTTATTTCAGTCTGTATTCATACATGTATCAATGACTGGATTGAAATTTCCACTGGTAAACAAGGTACAGAAAACTGTCCCGCGGAAGTGGTGCTGCAGTAGCATTGTCGCCTCACAGTAAGATGCTGTCCGGTTCGATTCTCAGCTAGAGCGTCTTCTGTGTGGAGACATGCATGAATGGGCATACCTTCGTTGAAGGTTGTGCGTCAGGGCTTGTAACTCGGCACGTAAAAATCAACTACCAATCATTAGCGGACTGGCGTTCCGCTGTGGCGACCTCCAACCGGGAAAAGCCAAAAGACACATTCAAACAAGGTACAGAAAACTAAAGTTTCCCTGAAATGAAATTTTCTATAATTTTATGTTTGATATGGAATCTCTAAAGCTAGCCAAAGTATATGCATACATGTGTATATACATAAACATATGTAGATTTGTGCATGTTTGCTAACATATGTACAAAGAGGGTAACAGATAACATACAGTCCTCCATACCCTTATAGCTCATATTTGCTGTGAGAACTAGTTTTAATGTATCTGTTTCTTAAATGGTTAAGTGAAATGGGGCCATGGCTACAGTATGGAGCTAGAGGCTGTGTGGCAGTAACATAACCACAAGTTACCCTAAGAAAGAGAGCAGTGTTGTTCCTGAGGTAAAACACGAAGTGCGTGCATTGTAGGCAGGCAATTCATTTTTGAGGGTTAGGGAATTTTTGGGTCAAGGAATAGTTGTTATGGTTAGGTTGAGAAATGGAATGTTCAGGATCAGGAATTCCCTGTAGAAGGAAGGAGTTGGGTGTTAAATTAGATATTAAAATGTACAAAAATATATATTTTTTTTGCATGAGTCTAGAAATGCAGTCATATTAAAGCAAGCTTTCACAGTTTGTATACAGTTTCAGTAAATAAAATAACATTCAGTCAAAAAAGCTGATAACAGAATATGCAGTACTTTGAAAACAAACAGATCTTACAAGGTTTGGAAAGCAAAGCTAAAGAGGTATGTAGAGCATTACAGGGTTTTGGTATTATTAAGAAATGCTTCAGACGCAGTCAGTTAAGTTAGTTCATTTGGACTGATGTGCAGAGAGTCTTTGCAGTACAGACACTCGAGTCTGAGCACAGAAGTCAGGTGAAATATTCAGCATTCCAGAATATTAATGATAGTGTTCAGGATGAAAAGACTTTCACTTCATTTTATTAGGAGAATCAGAATACAAGTGCAGAAACTTTGGATATATTTATCGGCACTGTTACTGTTATCCAGCATTTCAGAATATTAAAAAAATTGTAATGACTGTTACAGCTTATCAGCACTGTTATTGGAGACAGTATTCAGATATTGTTGACATCTGTACATAATAAAACATTTTTAACTAAACTACAGCATGTAAAGAATTCATTTTGAAAAGTACAAAGAAACTTGGTCCATGTAAAAAGAATGGCACCTGTTCAGCACAGCTCTGGGTAATTAACAGATAAAAACATTCACTCCAGTCTCATTCCAGTATCCTACAGTCATATCAATTCTTTCACTGGGGATGAAGTTTATGGTTAAGGATGGAGTGCTGATACAGTGCATTTAAACAATTTTGGATAGTTACTATAAGCAGGTAGACCCCTTGTTCACATTCCAAGAGTCTTCTTCTTCTTCTTTTGACTTTACCGGTTAGGGGTCGCCACAGCAGATCACCTGTCCGCTCATGATTGACAGTGGAGATTTACAGTGCCGAGTTGCCAGCCCTGTGCCCAACCTTCCACAGAAGGCACACATGCACACACTCACGCCTAGGGCCAATTTAGAGTGTCCAATCTACCTACAGCATGTCTTTGGGATGTGGGAAGAAACCAGAGCACCCAGAGGAAACCCATGTGACCACAGGGAGGATATGCAGACTCCACACAGAAGGTACCCCAGCTGAGGATCAAACTGGAGACCCTCTTGCTGTGAGGCGGCTACGCAAACTGCTGCACCACCACGGCCGCCCATTCACATTCCAAGAGTAAAATGCACAAAACAAGTTACTCCTGCATGTTACAAGTAAATATCATTGTGAATTTGGTCTTTTTTGGACTCTTTAACCAAGACTCATGCCACAAGGGTAAGGGAAAATACACATCAGTCAGGACAGTTTAGTATGTTGCCAATCATCCTATATTCTAGGGGATGGGAGGAAACTGGTGTACACTGGAAAAAACAATGCAATGAGACTATATACAACATGCAAATTCTCCACTGTCCACCAATAGAGGACATTAAGGAACTCTGGACCATGGACCTGTGAGGCAGATACTTTTAAATACTAATGTATGATGCTCCTACATACAATCTACCAGAGACAAAAAATGTATTTACTTTAGCTGTGAAGAAATTATAAAACACATTCTCCAGAATGTACTTATTTTCACTATGTGGCTTACTAAACACCTTGACAGATAACCAGTACAAATAGAGCTCACATCCAGCAAAACTAGCATCCTAGATTTTGCCACAAAATTTTGTTACCCCTAATAAAATGTTTTAATTTATAACAAAGTACTGAGACACTAAGTAAATAAAATACAGCACTAAGCATATTTGCAAGCTTTACATTCTTCAGAAAATGCATGTTAATACACACTCATTTACTCTACTAGCTTTCTAAATGAATGATACCTATAAAAAAAGGTGTCCCACTTTTTCTGTCTTTGTACCTCATACAGTGTGGCTCTCTGTCTCTGATCTGAATGAACAGGTTTAGATATAAGCAAGTAATGTGAAAAAAAAAGGATGTTCTGACTTACCATCAGACACACTCTACCTATATGCACCCCATGTCATCCCAAAATGCTAAAATAATGAGGGTAGCATGCTCTTCTGTAGTCCAAACAGGCACCATGGTGGGTTACTATAAAAAGTAAATAGGAAAGCAACAGTCCAACTAAATGCATGCAAAGGGTCTCGCTGCAGAAATCATGCCCGTAATCTTTGCCTGTTCCCTGCCTATCACAGCAGTGAATATTTAACAGGGAATGCCATTACACTCCTACTATAAAACACAGAAAAAGGGAAAGAAACAGAAGCTAATGCAAACGAGTAAACTTAAGCTGCTCAATAGTAAAACTTTTTTTATTATAAACTGTGCAGCTGAAATACTTGATGCCCTTAAGGTATCATTCTCATATGTTCCATGTGCCTCCATCACAGGAGGTTTAAGATACTAAACAGTGAAAACTGTAACTTGACTGGGTTGTTCTTCCGGTTTCTTTACACACACACACACACACACACACACACACGCACACGCACACGCACACACACACACACACACACACACACACACACACACACACACACACACACACACACACACACACAGTCACACTACATGTGTAAATTGTGGAGGACTATGTGTATAAGCGGCAAGCACAAACTTACTTACTTAATTCAGCAGCGTAGCAACCACTATCATTTCTTAAATACATATGCTCTCACACACACATGCACATTTTAAAAAGAGTTTTTTTTAAAAAACAGAAGAACCGGCAATAACCACGGAACCGACATTCTGCAATAAAGTAGCAAGTGCATACAGAAAGTAAAATCAGGATCCAAAGAAGTTTTTTTTTTAACACGATATAATTTGCAATTTATGATTGCAGCAGCCATGGTGGTGCAATGGTTAGTGTTGTTGTCTCACAGCAAGAGGTTCTCTGGTTTGATTCTCGACTGGAGTGCCTTCTGTGTGGAGTCTGCATGTCCTCCCCGCAGGTGAGTGACGTTTAAAAAAGATGCAGGTAGGTGCGTGCATGAATGGGCATGCATTCTTTGAAGGTTGGGTGTCAGGCTGGCACCTCGGCACCATAAAAATCCACTGCCAATCATTAGCAGACCTACTGTGGTGACACCTCACCAGGAAAAGCCGAAAGACATTACTTTTTTTAGCATTTCATAGATTCATAGTATAGTACTAGGCTATCTGCCCTGGGGCATTTGTAAGCCTAGCCATAGTGATGTGGCTTTTGCCACCCCATGAAATGGTACAAAAATGTACAGAATAAATCTAGAATACTGTGCATCTGTCTAGTAGTGACACAATGAAGGTCCCCTTATATAATAGAATTAGTTTACTGTGCCCCTGTCTAGCAGTGACACAGATGTGACCCCTGGGGTAAACTTACGATCTCCCATCCACTCATCAAGATTTCTCTTGAAGAGAGTCAGTGAGGGACTCTGCCTAATATGAACTGGGATCCTGTTCCAAAGCATGGGAAGCCTCTGGGTTATGAATCTATCCCTCCAGCATGTCCTATTCATACTTGTGCCGAGGTTTAAGTCTTTACCTCTCGTGGTCCTGATGGATTTGGATTTTTTGAGGTGGAGCATGTCCATCAGATCCTGATTGGACGTGGCCTTGTACGTCAGGCAGAGATCACCTCTGAGCAGGCGGTATGCTACTGAATAGAGCTGAAGTTTCTTTAGTCTGGCAGAATAAGACATATGTTGGAGACCCTTGATCCTTTTGGTGAGGTACTTTTGTGGTCTCTCCAGCTGTTGCAAATTCCAGGAGAGGTACATACCAAATGGGGCATTGTACTCAATCATGGGTCTGATGAGGGAGGAATATAGGGGTACAATGATATCCTTGGATCTGGATGTGAATCCCTTCATGATGAGGTGTGCAAGGTAGAATGTTTTTCTAACCACTTTGGCAACGTGGGTGTCAAATGAGAGGTCACTGTCTACTTGGGTCCCTAGGTCTCTGATTACTTTTTCCGTACTCAGTGGGTTGCTCTCTATGTGATAATTTGTGGGTACTTTGTTTTTTCCAAAAGGGATGACTATACATTTTTTGGCATTTAGTTTAAGGCTGTGACTACGGCACCAGTTGTCCGTTTCAGTGAGGCCTTTTTGTAGGATGTGTGTGTCTGCTGGTGTATCGACTATGGCTCCTAGTTTGCAGTCATCTGCGAACTTTGTCAGCCACAGCCCTCCCATGTTTGCTTTAACATCTGAGAAATAAATGCCGAACAAGAGGGGTCCCAGGACAGATCCCTGTGGGACACCACTTGTGACTGGCTTTGAGTCTGACATTGCTCCAGCGATTTTAACTTTATGGGTTCTGTCCTTTAGCCAGTTTGCAACCCATCTAGTGACACAAGGGTTTACTTTTAAGCTATTTAGCTTATCTATGATGCCTGAGTGGGGTATTGTGTCGAAGGCCTTAGCCAAGTCCAGGTATGCTGTATGGACTGCTTTGCCCTCATCAATGGCTCTAGTGACTGTTTCGAAAAAGTCAACCAGGTTTAAAAGGCAGGATCTGCCCTTTACAAAGCCAAACTGGGTGGGGTCAAGTGTCTGTAGGTCCCCTATGTCTCCGTTTATGAGTTCCATAATGATTCTTTCCATAGCTTTGCAGACCAGGCTAGTTAAGCTTATGGGGCGGTAGTTTCCAGGGTCTGTAGAGGCACCCCCCTTGTGGAGTGGGATCACTGTTGCTGTATGCCAGTGTTCAGGTACATACCCCGAAGTAAGGCTAAGGTTAAATAGCATTTTTATGTGTGGGTTTAGCTCCTCTTGAGTTCACGTAACACGCACCCTGGGATACCGTCAGGTCCCATCGATGCTGTGTTTTTTGCTTTGTTTAGGGCGGTTCTCACTTGGACATCTGAGATGACAGGAAGATTACATTCAGCTGGGATAAGTATTTCTTCTTTTGGGGGTGAAGGAGGGGAGAAATTTGCACTGAACCTGTCAGCCAGAATGTTAGCAATATCTGTGGGTTCAGTGTATTTTTTGTTGTTGTGAACCAACTCTGAGCATATCTGAGGGTTTCCACCCAGGTTTCTAACATAGCTGAAGAAGGCTTTGTGGTTATCTTTAGTGTCCTTAGCGATTTTTCTCTCAAAGTTTGCCTTGGATGTTTTTATGAGAAAACGTAGTTTTCTGCTAATGTTGATCAGAGATGTCTTCCCTTCATGGGATTTCGCTCTGACGTGCAGTAGCTTCCTTCTTTTGTTATACAATTTGTTTATGGCTGAGGTCCACCAGACAGGACGCTTACATTTGGTGGAGAGGGACTTGGATTTGTTTGGGATTGCATGATCCATGCATTCTTGGAGATGTCCATAGAAAGCATTTGTGAAGGATTCGGCATTGTGGGATGTGGTATCCACTGGCACAGTGGGCTTAAAGGATACCATCTCAGTCTTAAGAAGAGTGAAGTCTTCTTTTGAGAAGTTTTTCACTGTGGTCTTTTGTGCTGGGGGTGGAGGTGGGATATGTATATCCAGGGTGATTAGTTTGTGGTCAGATCTCACTAGTGAGGGGTATACTTCTGGTGTGGAGCATTTTGTCCCCATGTTTATGATGATCAGGTCTAGTATATTATCTCCCCTAGTGGGAGAGGTGACTAGTTGTTCCAGTGCATTTGAATTTATGAATTCCAGGAACCTTTGGGCTAGGGTATTAGGGCTAGAATAATGTACCCACTCTATGTTTGGGTAGTTGAAGTCTACCAGTATGATGGTATTTTGTGATACATTCATATCCTCCAATGTCTTCAGGAAGGCTGAGTGGGTTTCTTGAGATTGGGAGGGTGGTCTGTAACATGCTACCAGTTGTATAGCAGTTTTGCCTATGGTTAGTTGCACCTGTGTGGTCTCTGATGCTTCATGTGTTGCTACTAACCTGGAGGTGTGGGTGTCCTTTATGAATATGGACACTCCCCCTCCCTTTGTGGTTCGGCCTGGGTTTTGGGGCCGGAAAGCATGATACGAGGTATAGCCTGGTAGCGCTGGGGTGCTCTCTGGAGCCTTGAACCAGGTTTCAGTTACTGCACAGACGTCGATGTTCTCCATGCTGAGGAGTGCATCAAATGCCTGCATCTTGAGATTTAGACTTCTGGTGTTGAGCAGCATTACCCTTAGTTTTTTCCATTTTTGTTTTCTAAGGAGGTGGGTTTGTCTTTTGAGCCTTGCCTAAAAAAGGCACTATGGGGGTGGCAAGAGCCTTAGCCAATATCCGGAAGCCCAGTGGTGACAGGTGTAAGCCATCCCTTGTGAAGCAGCGTGGCTTGTCCAACATATCATCCCAGGCAGACAGACATTGGATCCCCTTAGAATGACACCAGTACTTGAGCCAATTGTTAAAGCTGATCATCTTGTCTTTGTATTGTGGTATCATTCTTGGTGAGGGCAAGATGCTGCTCAGGGTCAGGGTCATACCAGCCTGGGCTACATAATCGGAGAGCTCCTCTATGTCTCTTTTCATGTAGTCCAGGGAGGTACATCTCAGGTCATTCACACCAGCATGGACAATGATGGAGTCATATTTGTACTTGCTTTGGAGTGACCTGAGTGCGTGTGTTATGTGGCGGATCCTAGCTCCCGATAGACAGCTCACAGTCACCTTCTTCTTGTTCAGCCTGGTCAGTGGGGCATCAGTGTGTCTGACTATGGAGTCACCTATTACTAGTGTATCAGGCAAGGTGTTTGGCCTTAAGGGCTGCGATTGGTCGACACACTGATTTATTGAAGTATGTGTTGCATGTGTTTTGTTTTGAGGTGGTGGATTTTGGATGTCTGCTTTGGGAGCCTATGTTGTTTTGGTAAGTTTTTATTAGAGCCTCCAGTATGTCTTTGTATTTTTATGTGTTTGGTTTGCAGTTGTGGTAGGTCTATGTGGGACTGGGATTGTTGTGCGTGTGGTTGCCATCTCCTCCTGTCTGGTCATGCCAGCCCTGAGTTGAGAGAGTTCAGCCTCCAGTTTGGCTATATAGTTGCATCTCTCACATGTATTTGTGTTTGTTGGGAGGAGGAGAGGGTTGTCTGTGTACATGAGACAATTGTAGCATTGTCTCAAGATACCCAGATTGACCAGCTGAACTGGAGACGACGCCAGAAATCTACCACTCGACATGCTAGAACAGTACAAGGGAGTGGTATACCTTCAAGGGAAGTGGATATTCACAGGGGTGGTAAGTAGATGTAGTGCTTTACTTAGTACGAGAGTGCTTACTTAGTAGAGAAGTATTGAGAACAAGTGCTAGGCTTATAATACAGTGAGTAGTCTGGTTTTACTAAGAGTAGAGCTTCCTTAAGGGAAAATTTGAAGAGCAGACTTGGCGGAGCCAGAAAAGTTTAACCTTGTTTAACCGGCGCTGTGCTATCGCCGCGACAGCAAAAGCCGTGCAAACGCGGATTTTAAATAGTGAACTACAAAAGAGCTAGAAATGGTCCAAAACAACCAATTACTACAGCTTCTTGTGCTGAGGTCACTTCCCCCAAGGACAGGTAGGCTGCTCAGGGCTCCCCACTCCCACTGGTGAGCAAAGAAACTTCCTTCTATCCAAGTAAGGTAATGGACAACACAGGAACTACACCACAGCCCAGAATACAGCAATGCCTGTAAACTGGTCTAAACTAGTCGAGGAAGGCAGGAAAACAAGGATTATTTTTTGTTTTTTTGTTTTTTTGGTAGAAACACACAGAAAATGCAGAAACAGTGATAAATTAGTTACACAGGCTAGCACACTTTAGTGGGCAGCCTCCACAGTTGAATTAAACAAACAAACAAGCAAACTTTCGATCAAATTTGACTAAAATGTAACTTTAAGTGCAGATTTTAAAATAATGCAGCAATCAGTTAAAAAACAGTTCAGGCTAGTTCAAGGTAAGCTACAGAAGCTATTCCAAGTGAAAAAAAGCAAAGATACTTAAATCCAGAAGGTAGTCACTTTTCTGAGTTCCCTGCTGCTAGGACCACTCTGTAAACCCACATGGAGCTTGTCTGAGCAGTATAGCCAGAAAAAACGCCAAGAGGCGGATTTTAAACAGTGAACTGCAAAAGAGCTAGAAATGGTCCAAAACAACCAATTACTACAGCTTCTTGTGCTGAGGTCACTTCCCCCAAGGACAGGTAGGCTGCTCAGGGCTCCCCACTCCCACTGGTGAGCAAAGAAACTTCCTTCTATCCAAGTAAGGTAATGGACAACACAGGAACTACACCACAGCCCAGAATACAGCAATGCCTGTAAACTGGTCTAAACTAGTCGAGGAAGGCGGGAAAACAAGGATTATTTTTTGTTTTTTTGGTTTTTTTGGTAGAAACACACAGAAAATGCAGAAACAGTGATAAATTAGTTACACAGGCTAGCACACTTTACTGGGCAGCCTCCACAGCTAAATTAAACAAACAAACAAGCAAACTTTCGATCAAATTCGACTAAAATGTAACTTTAAGTGCAGATTTTAAAATAATGCAGCAATCAGTTAAAAACAGTTCAGGCTAGTTCAAGGTAAGCTACAGAAGCTATTCCAAGTGAAAAAAGCAAAGATACTTAAATCCAGAAGGTAGTCGCTTTTCTGAGTTCCCTGCTGCTAGGACCACTCTGTAAACCCACGTGGAGCTTGTCTGAGCAGTATAGCCAGAAAAAAACGCCCAGAGGTGGATTTTAAACAGTGAACTACAAAAGAGCTAGAAATGGTCCAAAACAACCAATTACTACAGCTTCTTGTGCTGAGGTCACTTCCCCCAAGGACAGGTAGGCTGCTCAAGGCTAATAACTTGTAGAAAATTGGATCGCGAAATAGGTATTATGTGATCACTTAACAAGTATACATATTTTATGTTCTCATTTATGAATGCACTTGCACTGGCATTTATAAATGAGAACTATAAAAAAAACTAAAAAAAAAGGATTTCTAAACTGATATCTCCATGTATACTTGATAAGTGATCATGAAATGCCCATCTACCGAAGCAGTTTTCTGCAAATTGTCACCTACAAATGCTGCAGTTATATATTGCAAATTACATCTTTGGAAGATGGTGGAATGAAATGAAAAAGCTTCCGTGTTTTTGAGGGGAATATAAACTTACGTGGAACATGAAGCTTACACTTGTTCACAGTAAGCCGATAGTAGGTGGAGGTCTGGATAATGATGGAACTCAGTGGGTGTTGCTGATACATGCTATGTGACTACCTCCTATTAAACTCATCTCTGTCCGAATTTAGCACTATGGGATTGTCCCTTTAATAATCAACATACAGCTTTTTAGCAAGATTCGGATTCTTCACAATGCTGCTGCTACTACCGATTGGGGAGGGACGCAATCCAAACGTCACAGTACTGGCAAGACAGATGTAGAGACGGGGCGTCAAGAAGAGTAAAAATTTTGTCTCTCTAGCCCTGGTGTGGTGCTACAGATCGGCATGAAAAACAATAAAATTTAAATAAATCAGTAAATAAAAATTGCGCTCTTAATGAGGCCGGCTGATACGGTGCCCTAGGCGGTCGCCTAGTTTCCCTATGCCTAAGGCCAGCCATGAACATGGATTGCAACTTTTAAGCTTTTACCCTTTTGCTAGAAGAGAATGATGTGTGGACATGTGGACATGCCACATGCCACTTATTGCAATGGTAGATAAACTATTCCAACTAAATGTAAATCCCTGTGTTTGACAGCAAAGTGGCTCACAAATAGAACCAAAGGAGCTTCCAGTGTGAAAATAGAAACTCAGAAGAGAAATTATATGAACTCATTTTTTGGGGTAAAGTTCTGTAACTGGCTAGTAAGTACACTGCCTGGATGCCGACAAAAAAAGAAATTCAGAGAACCTGAATGAAAATGAATCACAAAAGGTAAGGAAAAATACTGACTGGGAAGAATTCTTCAGCTGTTCAGCAAAAAGCAGTGCAAGCTGCAGCTTTGGTGCAAGACATGACTTCCAATAACCTGGAGGAAATATAAGTCCAATGTACTCAGAGATAAAATAAATGAAATGCTGATGGAGTATATCAAATAAAATAACAAAAGGCTGGATAAAATGGAAGAAGCTTGAAACAAATATTCAAATGAGATAAAACTGCAAAAATCAGAAGGTGAAATGAAGAAAAGGCTGGCTGAATATGAGACTGCTCAAGAAGGGATGTTTCAAAAAATAATAGAATTAGAGGACAGCACGCAGGGAAATCTGAGATATTCTGCTGTGTACGAGAGGCTGGAAGGAACAGACTGCATTAATTTTATAAAAGCACAAATAAGCAGTTGGATTGGTATTCCACAGCAGGAGTTGTTAGTTGAAAGGGCACATTGTTTATAAGTGCCAAAGATGGCCATAAGAAGACCTTTAATAATAAAGATGCAATCCTTCCAGCAGAAGGATTTGATTCTGACAAAACTGTGGCAGATGGACAAAGTACTAAAAGTGGGAGACAGCAGATTGTTTGTGGAGAATGATTACTCACTGTACACTAGGGGGAAGAGGAGTAAACGTATTTCACTAATCAGGAAATATTGAGAAACAAGTGTGAGATTCAAACTGCTGGATGCAGCTGTCTTCAGAATATTCTTTCCTGGAGGGACAAAATCATTTTTGATGTAGAACATGATAAGGAGGAAATACAAATGTTTGTCCAGCCAAAAGTAAGTTGTGAAACAGAAGGAAATTCTGCTTCTTTTCTTCCAGTAATAAAGACCAGAGAGAGACTGTGCCAGTGAAACCTTTTTCCAGTGTTTCAAGAGAAAATTCTTGAGGGATAGAAAAAAGCACATTAGTTGACTAGAAGAACCTAGAGTGCATTGAAAAGGAAGCAGAGACTGGATTTGGGAGATGGAGATAAACAGGCATAAAACCAGCAACTTGGAAATTGATAAATAAATGTGGGATTATAAAGTATTAATTATATTTGTGAAACATGACAAAACAAGAAAAACTGGAAATAGTGGACTTTTTTGCCTTTGTTATACTTGTACGGAACTCTAAAGCATATGCCCAACTTCAAGTCATTAATGTTTGGAGGAAAACTTAGGAGAGGGGAAGAGGAGGAAAGAGTTAACTGTAAGTAAAACAAACTTTTGTTCTTAACAATAATATTTATATAGTGTGTGATATCTGCATGCTATAAAGTTTTCTCATTTATTTTCAAGTGTAATGGGGATACTAAAGTAAACAGGAGCCCCTGTTATTTTTCCTTTTCTCTTTCTCCTTGTTCAGTTTTAAGAAATGTAGGCACTGCAATGTAAAAAAATGAAGAAAAGTCTGTTCAAAAACTATGATACAAGAAAAAATGATGTGCTTCTTCTCATTCTTGTATAGAGGAATGACTGGATTAAGGCTGTTGGCTTTATCTAGTAACAAGTTTTAAGAGAAAACAAAGAAATAAAATAGAAAATTGAATACAGTAAAGCTTTCCTCAAATAAATAAATAAAGAAATACTTGTAGAAACAACTTGTATCTCATTCTCATTTCACCTTGGAGACAATATGATAAAGAACACATACTTCTTTCCTCTAAAGCCTTTCTTTCAATAGCTAGGAGATAATGTTTTCTGAAAGCATTCAAATGTTTTTTCAATCTGGTGCAGCAATAAACATAAGACAACACCAGACATGACTGTATCATAGATAAACTATTCCAGCTAAATGTAAATCAGGCTGTACCATACATCTTAGCATGGATAACCTTCCTTTTAGGTAAACCAAAGTCCATGAGTGTGGCTGTCAGGTTGAGATAATTGTTCATATTAGGAAGGTAAAACTTCAGTATTTGAAGATGTACATAGTTTTGTGTTTTAATATTAAGTAAATAGGTTTTGGGGGTGTACTGGGGGAGTATTTGTTATTTTGTTTGAGGACTTTCAATAAACCAAAAAGTTTTGTAAGATGTGACATAGGCTGAAATGGATATGACAAGAAACAATTGTGTAAAAGGCCAACCAGCCAAACTTGAGTGTGCATGTTACACAAAATCTGGAACTAGATACTTAAAAAGAACTCTTACAAATAAAAGGTGGGAATAATAACTTTTTAACATAATGAGCCTTTCAATGTTATCTTTAAATGTTAATGGCCTCACAAATATAAACAAAAAAAAAGAGTAGTGAAGTATATTAAAAAAGTAGAGTGCAAATAGCCACATTTGGACTATTATTCAGTGGAATACTTGTGACAAAGGAAAAGAGGCGTACTTATATTAATTGCAAGAGAAGCTCCAATAATGATAGAAGAGGATACAAAACATAATAATGGTAGATTTGTATAACTAAGGGGCTACTGGTAAGGGAGGAAGATTACAATGGCGTGTATTTATATTCCACCTAAAACTGCTATAATGGAGCTTAAGAAACTTCTGGGAGAAATAAATCAGTTTTCAGCAGGGAATATTACTTATAGGTGGGGACTGGAATTTGATTTGCAACAGTGAAGATGGATCTGGGGGGTGTAGAAGGGAAAATATAAAAGGAGGGTAGATTTTTGATGAACTTTATGAAAACATTTTGCATGGAATATGTAAGTTCAGTGTGAATTTACATATTGTTTCTCAAGATACAAAAACTGGGCTAGGCTAGACAAAACTTAGATTTCACAGGAACATGTGCATTTAATTGAAAGTTTTGATACGCAACAATGAGACACTGGCACTTTCCCACCTATATGTTGAAAAGAGAGGAATTTAAGGAATGGGTTGTGGAAATTATTTGGAAGTTATTAGAGAAGACAAAAAATTCTTCTGAAAATATAGCTAGGGAGTGGAATAAAATTAAAGTGGAGATTTTAAAAATAGAGTGGAAATAAAAGAAAGAGAGATATGGGTAAGAATTATTTAAAGGGAATAACAAATGTTAAAGTATTGCAGAATAGGGAGAATCTCACAAAACAAGAAGAGGAGCAATTGCAGACTGCTAAGCAGAAAATAAGGGATTACCTTGAAATGATGCATGAGTTTAGAAAGACTGCTATTAAGCTACTGTTTTTTTATAATAATGCCAGAGCACAAAAACTTTTATTTTAGCAACTCAGACAACAGAAGGTAGAAAAGGTTGTCACCAGCTTAGGGAGCCTATAACAAGGAAGACAACAAGAGATCCTATAGAGGTACTAGAAATATTTCAGAAATTTTATAAAGTCTGTGTACAATAGAGCAATATGGAGATAAATAATATGGAGATCAAGAAAAGGTACAAATGGAAATGTTTATGGAAGAATTAAATATGCCCAGGTAAGATATACATGAGGCTCAACTACTAATAGTTAGGATAGGAGGAAATGAGATAAAAATTGTGATGTACAACCCATCTATAGGAAATTATCCTGGAACAGGTGATATTCCTGTGGAACTTTGAAAGTTAGGAGGGAAAACCTGATAAAGATCTGGAAGGCTTTGTTTAACAGTATTTTAAGAGGAAGAGAAACACTAACTTCCTGGAAGAAAGGGTGGAGGCTGTAATACCTAAAGATGGTAAAGACCCATCAGATCCAGCTTCATACAGGCCCATTTCAATCCTAAACCGTGATTAGGAAGTGTTTATGTCTACAGTGGCTAAATGAATGACAAAGGTGATATCAAAATTGATAGATATGGATCAATGTGGTTTTGAGGAGAGGAGGCAAACATTTGACAACATTAGGAGAACATTGAGGACCCAGAGGGAAGATGAATGTAAGAAAATAACACTGTTGTTGGTGGGTTTTATTGATGCAGAGAAAACATTTGTCAGAGTGAGCTGGGAGTTTATGAGCAGGACAATGGAAGCATTTACATTCCCTAATAAAATAATAAGGTTGTTTAAGAGGATATATGAGGGATCGGAGGTGAAAATTAAAGTGGGTGTGTTCCTCTCTGATAATTTCTGTTTGAGCAGATGAACCAGTCATGACGTCCTCTTTCCCTTTGTTATTTGCACTACATTTAAAACCATTGGCAAATATAGTAAGAGACTCAGAAATTAAAGGATGTACTCGATATAGTAATTAAGAAAAGCTGGTTCTATTTGCAGATGATATTACTTTATACCTGATAAAACCAGAAAAGGACATTTCAGTGTTGTGCAACATTTTGAGGCCATTTCAAATATTTTCAGGATCCTTAATTAATGAAGCTAAAGCAAAGGCAATAGCTGTAAATTATGTACCCATACATGAATTGTTTCAGCAATATCCATATTTATGGGGACGTGAATTGTAATAAATAAATAAATAAATGATTAAATGAAGTACTTAAGAGTATGGATTAAAAAAGGATTCAGGTCTGGCAGCTAAGGATATGTGGAATGAGACTAAACAAAGGATAATACAAAAACTGAGAAAGTGGAAGATCTGTTACATAAATATGGATAGTAAGATACAAGCAGTTAAAACGTTTTTAGTCCATTTAGTTTTACAAACAGGTCAGGGATATTTTTATAAACCAGAGGAGAAGTTGTGGATAGCAATTAATGGAGGGGAAGATGGCAACAGTCAAGCTGGAAAAGTTGATTCTTAAAATTGAACAAGGCGGATTGGGATTACCCGATTTGATGGGGTATTTCAGAGCTACACAGTTAAAGGTCCTATACACAGCACAAGCAGAAACTTATAATGCAAAGTGGAAAGAATGATGATGATGAAAGGGGGAGGGCAGCTGACGAAACAAGGACAGACTGGGACTTTGGATGCAGATCAGTAAGGAGAATGACAATAACTATGAAGGACACTGTATTTATAAAGTAGAAGAAAGTGTTCTAAGAACTAAGCCAACTCGAGAATGGAGAAAGGAGAGTCTGCCAATAGGGATGACTGCAATTAGGGGTACAGACAATAGGCAAGAGGGGGCTGGAATGTATTGGAGAAAACTAGTAAAAAACAACATATTGGGAGCAAATAATTAGAGAGGGGAAAGGTAATAGAATGGGATGAGGCCAAGAATTTATGTGGACTGCAGGCTAGAGATTGCCTTCACTATCATGGATTAATATCAGAGTATAGGCAAAAGGAAAGAAATAGGGGGTCCTTAAGCAAAAGACCAGCACCGATAGAGTCTTTAATAGAATCTAGAACAGAAGCTGCTATTAAAAAGGAATAATTAGTAGAGCACACAAAATATTGCATGATAACTATAAGAATCAATCGTAGGAGGTTAGAATGTTTTGGGAACAGAGATTGGATAACTAATTCACAAAGAAATTATATGTATGTCTCCCAAATATGCAAAAAAGTCTACAAGATTTAGGAGCTTTGCTTGGAGGTGTTTATATAGGTATTTAAATACCTAAAGTAGACTCCAAAGAATTTTTCCTTAGGTAGACCGCAAATGTTGAAAGAGTGATGGGGAAGAAAGAGGTAACTGGGAACATATTTTATGGGAGTGTAATGAGTTGGCAGACTTTAAACATTCCCTGCAGACTGCTCTGTCAGAGATACTAGGTGAGCAAATTAGTGCAACTAAGGGAATGATTTTTTGAGCTACGATACAGAATCAAACGGCACAGTAGTGTGGCAGTTAGTGCTGTTGCCTCACAGCAAGAGGTTCTCTGGTTTAATTCTCAGCTGGGGTGCCCTCTCTGTGAAGTCTGCATGTCCTCCCTGCATTCGTGTGGGTTTCCTTTGGGTTTTCCTCCCACATTCCAAAGACATGCAGTAGGTGGATTAGACACTATAAAATTGGGTCTAAGGTGTGAGTGTGTGCGTGCGAGTGTGTGGCGCACCCCCTGAGGAGGGTTGGGCCTTGAGCTAGCAACCCGACTCCGTAAAACCTGTACCTGCTATGGAAACAATGAGTGCTGAAGGGTGCTGATTGCCCGATGTACTAAATGCATGGGAGCAAATTTAGGATCCAGGATGATAAAGAATCAGAACTGCCTAGACTTAGTAAAGCCTTGCTGAGCCTAATTATGGTGGCTGCCAAAAAAAGCAATCACCAGAAAATGTAAATCAAAGTCTAAGCCAGGTTTATTAAGTAGTGACTATAGTAACAGAGATAAAACACTGGAATTGTGATCTTTAGAAAAAGGTATGAGCAAATTACATAAGAAAATGTGGAAACTGTGGGAACAATACATGCAGAGGAGGAATGAGGTTTAAAGCAAGGCAGATATGAATGAGCCATGTAATGTTTGACTGACTATAACTGGCTAGATTATAAGTGATGTATAATGTTTGCAACTACAATTATGTCAATATGGTTTGTTTTTGTTTATATACATGTATGATTGCCTATGTCATATGTAACAATTTATTAAAGATGTTTCTTGTTTAAAAAAATAAATAAATAAATAGAACCCAAGAATTTAGGTTGGGTGGCTATACCTCCTCCGGAAAGACCTGTCATTAGCAGTGCATCCCAGAGTTCAGTCATTGGGTCACTGCTGTTTGGTATTTACTTCTCAGAAGTCAGAGCTAATATTACAGATTTATGGCTGACCAAGTTTTCAGATGACTGCAAACTTGGTGTTATAATAAACTATCCAGAGGACACCAAGATCCTCAAAGTGGGCTTTTCCCAAACAAATACCTGGTATAAAATGTATGGACTAAAACTAAATGTCAAGAAATGTATAATAATATCCTTTGGCAAGCACAACATCCCATGTAACTATCAGATTGATAACACCCCCTGAAAACTGATCCGATAGTTAGGGACCTGGAAACCTATGTAGACAATAAACTATTAATTTATCAGTATGTTTCCAGTGTTGCAAGAAAGTCCTTTACCAAGATACCGCTTATTAATAAAGTTATGGCACCAGATTCATCTATATGCTCATTCCACTGCTTTTGTCACTTATTAGTTTGGTCATTGAGTATAATGTCCCTTTCAGTATGTATATGCCCAAACATTTGACAAAAATTGAGCAATCACAATGCTGTTTCACTCAGAAAATTTAGGGTCCTAAATCATACAAAAATACATGGACCATCCCAAAGCTGTGTCCCTCTACTTAGTTTCTTACAGGCTACTGAGAAGCACTCTCTGCTTATGTATGGAGCCACAACAGACCCTATCCCGTGAGAACTACTGCACATTTGCAAGTCCAGTGGTGGCATAAACACACTCAAGAGATATCAACCTCTTTTGCAACATAAATAGAACATGTTGGAGAGGTAGATACACATCATTGAGAATACCACTTCTTTGCAATTTTCTTCCTGTCCACATAAATCAGAGTAGTTATTTTACAATATTCAAACATAAACTGGACAAATGGATAGGTAACTACAAATTCTCCCCTGGTTTAGCACCCTTCTCCCTCATGGATAGTGATAACTTGTAGATGTTCTGCCCATGTCTAGGTTATTTGCAGTTAAAATATAAGGTCTAAAAACATTATGAGAAATATGGCTAGGCCTCTAAAGATCCTCATAGATCAATAGCCTAGTAATACCTATGAACATGTAATCCAAAAGACTCCAAGAGCACAGCCTTTTTGTACCCCTTTGAGTAAGAATAGCTTTTGGCATAAATATAACTAAAAAAAGATGGCGTTCACTCATTTAAAAAATCCACAGACTGATTAATTAAGGTGCTGAAAAATGAAAGTTACACATAGCAAAGAGAATGCTGTCATGGATTGTGGTATGTATCATCAAAAATAATTCACCCAACATGACTATACTTATTTGCACTATTAAGAATATAAGGTAGACATTCAGAAATGGAAATTTCAGCATCTTTTGTTGTTTAAAATCATGTTGTGACTCTGTTCCAAACTAGTATTCTTCCAAATACTTCATCTGATCATGGACTAATCCTCTGAGCACCTAAACCAATGGAGATAACATGGCTAGAGTACAAAGCTACCAATAAAGTTATCTCTTCCCTTAATTAAGACTGGAGTGGGCAAACCTTGTGTGTGGAGAGTGCATATAGCTCTGCTTCATAATGGATTTCCATTAGTGTAACCCAGATTATCTGATCATGGTTCTCTGAAAAGCAGCTACATCAAATAAACTGTGCCCAGTCTACTAACTGTGGAATGTTAACTTTCCAGAAGACAAGTGACACCCTAACCCTATGTACAAAATGGTAGCAATAGGCTGTGGATAGATGGATTCCAGACAATGTGGTACCTTTCAGGCTGTGAGATGAAGTTTACATCTCATTTTGGAATCAACCAAGTTTCAGAATTGACTTGAGTTTTGTAACAACACCAGAACAGAAATGTGTGCTAAGGAACACCTAAAAAATTACAGCTAATTGTCAGTAAGTAGAAAATTAAACTAGCATTAATTTTTAAATGCAATTTCCCTTCAAGTAAACATTCAAATGCATGTCGTATTTTTACCTGCTTTGAATTCTGATAGACACCATACTGCATTTTAAAAAAGTGTTGTATTACTTCCTCTTGGTGCTTGCATTAGCTACAGATGGATTAGACTGATAAAGTGCAAATGTGTAGCCATGCAAACGAGTAAGCACATATGCAGTAACTCTTTACTTTCTCTCTGTTGAATCATATCAGAACAAAGATATGAATTATCTGTAGATGTCCTTCGTGGTTCACTGTTGCAGTCATCACTGTAGGGTTCTTCTTGCCAGCAGCAGTCCCCGATCAGCCAGAATCCCAAAGTCTGGATTGGGCACCAGCTGAGGTCGCATTTAACCTGACGTCAGTGCGCCAGAAGGTATAAAGACCTCAGCTGATGCCATTTCCCCAGTCTTTCTTGTGGCACGGTGCCCTTTGCAGTTCTCTGATGCCGGTCGGCCTGTTCCTGTTTGTTTTTGGATCTAACCCCAGGATTTTCGTTTTTTACAGATAAGTACCCCGTTGGGGAGGTCTTTTTCTTGCTCCAGTCAGATGTCAGAAAAAGTTAATAATTGTATTTCTTGTGGGAAGCAAATACCTCATAGGGATTTTCACTCTTACTGTATTCCCTGCCTGGGTCCTGACCACGACGTTGCTAATTGTGTGATTTGTGCTAGATTTAATCAGCGTACTATTAGGCGCAGATATAACTTTGCCTTTTACTATTTTGGAAAAAGGTTTAATTATAACATGTCTTCGGATTCTTTTCCGGCTTCTGGGGTGTGTAAGAGGTGCGGGGATGCAGACAGGCCTCCGAGGTCCACAGCAAAGAATGTTACTCAGTTATTGCCAGTTGCTGGTTCATCGGTCATCAGTGAGGCGCCTTTGCAGCCCCTGTCGTCCGCCTCTTTTGAACCAATTGCCTGTACCAGCTCTGCTGTGGAGCTGATGGGGTCTTCAGAATTGCCAGGGACTGGACCTTCGGATACTGCTTTCTCAGTTGGGTCCGGAGCCGGTAGGCAGGTACCGGCTTCTGAGGGAGTTCTCAGGCCTTCACAGCTTCCTGTAAATGTGGATTCGGGTTTACATGCTAAATCAAAGTCTAAGGCTCCAGCTAAAGTGAAGTGGCTAGCACAGGCACCTTTTGATCAGGGTCCTAGGCCTCAGAGGCAGATGCTTAGGATGGCTGAAGATCTCTTAACTATGATCAGGGGTTCTCATCCCCCTCTTGACAAGAAGCCTAGATTACAGTCCAATTATGATTCTTCAGATCAAATTTCTGTTTCTTCTGCTTCCCCCTTGAGCAGGATTATTCTTTTCCTCCTTATGAGGATTCTGATGCTGAAGATTCCTTTCCTTCTGCCTCTCCTCCTGAGGATTATTCTTTTGGTGAAACTTTGCATGATATGAGGGTGCACTTTCACTGGGAAGGGCAGGAATTCTCTGAATCCAAGAAAAGGCTTAGGGATTTTCTTCTTCTCCCACAGCATAAGCCTCTGGCTATTCCCCCTGTATTGGACATTGTTGATGATGTTTTTTCGGAAGCTTCTCTCTCTCCTGATTCTTTTCCCCCTACTCTGGCCAAACCGGATAGGTATTATAGGGTTCCAGATTCTCATAAATTTCTTTTTAAAAATCTTTCGCCTGATCCGGAAACAATTTCTCAGGGTCCTAAGGGTGTTAAAGCGGCCTCTGCTAAAAATCCTATTCCCTTTGACTGAGAGTCCAGGGCTTTGGAGAGATGGGGCAAAAAGGTTTATACTTCTGCTACATTGTCTATTAGGGCTTTGAACTGTCAATTTCATATGCTGAAGTATCAGCAATACCTTTTGTCTGTATTTCAACAAAAGATGTCAGCTGTGTCTATTGGTGCGGATAATCAGGAGTTACAGGATTTATTGCATGCTATTGAACAAGTGGGTAAATATACCCTGCATTGTGGTTTTGATTCTTTGGAAGCTTCTTGTAGGGCTGCAACAACTGGTGCTGTTATTAGACGACATGCTTGGTTAAGGGATCAAAGCTTTCCGGATCAGATTAAAGCCAAACGTTTGGATGCCCCTTTGCAGCACGATGTTCTGTTTGGATCCAAAGCTGAAGAGGTATTGAAGAAAATGGAAGACAAAGCCAAATCTATGCAGATGGTTAAGGATTTTCTACAGGTGCAACCTCCTAGATTTAGCAGACACTGGCCAACTAAACCTTGGTCCTTTCCAGGCTCGGACAGGTCTCAGAGAGGCAGATTCAGGCGTTCCAGAGGTAGGGGACAGTCACAGTCCCATTTTAGGAATAGGCAGTGGAGTGCCCCCTCTCCCAAGGGAGGTGATGATAAGTCTCAACCCTACCACAAACAGTCTTTATGACTCTCCCTTTCTGGTTCCAGGGGCTCCTCTCCTGGAAGCTCCTTTGGGGGGAAGGATTTCTCTTTTTTATCAAAATTGGAACCACATAACCCGGGAGAAATGGGTTCTGGACATAGTCTCAAGAGGTTACAGATTTCATTTCCACACCTTGCCAAAACTGAACGGTTGGCCAGACCTGCCAAATCATCAGTGGGCAGAGGCACAATGGCATGTTCAGTCCCCCCTGGCTATGAGGACCATAGAATTGGTGCCAAATTTAGAAATAGGGCAAGGTTTTTATTCCAGACTTTTCCTGATTCCCAGGAAGGAAAATTCGTGGAGACCAGTCCTGGACCTCTCTGTACTAAACACCTTCCTAGATATACCAAAATTCAAGATGCTCACTCTGCAGCAGCTGCTGTCTATGTTGGGCAAGAACGCTTGGATGGTGACTTTGGACTTAAAAGAAGCTTACCTGCATATTCCTATAAGGCAAGAGTGCAGAAGGTATCTGCGTTTCAAAGCAGGCTCGAAACATTACCAGTTCTCTGTGCTGCCCTTTGGCTTATCTACTGTGCCCAGGGACTTTACTAAGTGCCTGGCACCAGTAATGGTGTTTTGCAGACAGAAGGGGATTCAAACTTACCCTTATCTGGACGACTGTCTTCTTCAAGTGGACGACAAAGACACTCTACTTTGGCATCTAGCCTTTGTGCAGCATCTTCTTCAGTGCCTCGGTTTCACAGTGAATCTAAAGAAATCAAACCTGGTACCCACACAACAGCTTACTTTCCTGGGTGCCCTTCTGAGTACTTCGACCCAGATGGCTTCCTTGACACCAGACAGAAAAGTGCAACTGGCTTCTTTTTTCCAACACCTGGCTTCAATGAAACAGCTGACTGCAAGAAAAATTCTGCAGGCTTTGGGTTACATGGCCTCCTGCATTCTGCTAATACCATATGCAAGGCTGCATATGAGGAAACTGCAGTGGTACCTCAAGAGTGTCTGGTCTCAGCATTACCACAGTTTGGAAACAGTGGTCATGATTTTGCCTTGTCTCCAGCGAGAGTTTCTTTGGTGGGCTGAAGCCTGTCTACAGAACAAGGGGAAGCCTTTTTGTCCTAAGCCGGCCAACCAAGTTCTGACAACGGATGCTTCAGATTATGCATGGGGAGCCCACATGCATGGGAGATGTCTTCAGGGTGTTTGGACGAAGGAGCAAATGCACCTGCACATAAATTTGAAGGAGATGCTAGCTGTACAGAATGCCCTGATTGCCTTCAGGGACCTTCTTCTGCCAGGTCAATTGTTGATATGGACAGACAACACTACAGTGATGTGGTACATCAACAAGCAGGGGGGCTCTCACTCTTACCCCCTGTGCAGATTAGCCACGAATCTCTGGTACACTGCTCTGACCTGCAGTGTTGACTTACAGGCGTAATTCCTGCCAGGGAAAGACAACACTCTGGCAGAAGAATTGAGCAGACACATTTCAGATCCACAATATTCAGGATAATTATAAAGGCTTGGGGATGTCCGACATAGATCTCTTTGCATCCCCTCAGAATCATCAACTTCCAACATTCTGCACAAGGACCTACCACAAACTAGCATGGAAAGTGGATGCCCTCTCATTCAGTTGGAAACACCTCTCAGTATATGCTTTTCCTCCCTTTCCTCTTCTACCTCGGGTACTTCTGAAGATAAAACAGCACATGATTCTACTGGCTCCCAATTGGCCTCGGCAATTCTGGTATTCCACTCTGATGAACTTGGTTCAGGAGCCTCCCTGGATTCTGCCTCAAATCCTTTATCTACTGTCTCAATGGGGTGGCCGGATACTGCACAGTCATGTTGAGACTCTGCATCTAGCTGCCAGGCGGATCCAGGGTCTGTAAACACCTCTGCCCTTTCCAAACAGGTATTGGATGTACTCCTTGAAGCTAGACGGCCCAGCACTAGAAAATCCTATGCGGGAAAATGGAAAATATTTTGCTCCTGGAGTCAAGTCCAGGGTGGTGATCCTTCTGTTCTGAACATTCCTCTGATTTTACAGTATCTGACAGAGTTATTACATACGGGCCTATCTTTTTCGTCTGTTAAGCTTCATGCTTCTGCTATTTCTGCACATTACGATACGGATCCTCTGATTTTTTCTCATCCATTACTTAAACAATTTCTTAGAGGGGCTAAGAATATTCGGCCCCCTATAAGGGCTCCTGTTCCCACTTGGAATCTTAACTATGTTTTGAGAAATTAACTTGTCTCCTTTTGAACCTGCAGCTTCCACGGATTTAAAATTTTTGTCTTGGAAAACTGCTTTTCTTTTAGCTATTACCTCTGCTAGAAGAATTTCAGAATTGCAAGCACTCATGGCTGTACAGAATGCCCTGATTGCCTTCAGGGACCTTCTGCCAGGACAATTGTTGATTCAAGGACAGGGTATCTCTACGGACTAATCCCACATTTATGCCCAAGGTGGTTTCGGCAGTGGCCTTGAATCAGTCTGTTCATTTGCCTACCTTTTATCCTAATCCTCAAAGTGAGGAAGAAAGTCTTTTGCACTCTCTAGACGTGCACAGACAGCTTCGTCTATACCTGGACAGGACCAAGATATTCCGGAAATCTGATCAGTTGTTTGTCGCTTATGCTCCTACTGTTCAGGGGAAAGCAATCACTAAGCAAACCATTTCCAAGTGGATTGCCCATTGCATCAAGTTCTGTTACTCTTATCATGGCAATCCGGTTCCTGTTAATATTAGGACTCATTCTACCCGGGCTACTGCTACTTCAGCAGCTTTTCTTTGTGGGGTTCCTACCAAGGATATTTTGGAAGCTGCTACTTGGAGTTCTGTACATACTTTTTCTAAGCATTACAACCTCCCTCTCTATTCTAAATCCAGGGCAGGTTTTGTGACCGCTCCCTCTGTTTCTCCTCCAGCCACCCTTTCTTAGCTTTAGGACTCAACCCTACAGTGATGACTGCAGCAGTGAACCATGAAGGACATAGTACAGTTCTGTACTCTTACCATAAATGTAGATGTTCGAGTGTGTTCACTGTTGCAGTCCGGGTTACCCTCCCTCCTATCCCCTCTTTTGTTTTTTCCTTGAGTATTGTCTGTTATGAGGTATTTTGGCTGCTGAGGTTTTGGGCATGGTTTCTTTTTTAGCCTTTTCTTTCTGGGCACCTGACATCTGGAGCAAGAAAAACTGGGGTAATGGCATCAGCTGAGGTCTTTATACCTTCCGGTGCATTGACGTCAGGTTAAATGTGACCTCAGCTGGCGCCCGATCCAGACTTTGGGATTCTGGCCGATCGGGGGCTGCTTCTGGCAGGAAGAACCCTACAGTGATGACTGCAACAGTGAACACACTCGAACATCTACATTTATGGTAAGAGTACACAACTGTACTTTCCTGTGGTACAGGGTTTGATTCCCTCAGCCCATTCCTGAAAAGGGATTATGTGTTCACTGGGTCTACCTGGTTAACATACTATTAATAATATTTAGGAAAACAGTCCTTATTTTTTAGTATCATTATTTTAAAAATATAAGATGTTTCCTAATAAAATGTAATAACAGTATGCCATGTTGACTTTGTGGTAATTTTATATTTTTATCCACAATCAGGGGCATACTTTTGAACTTTTAACTCTAGAGTTAAGAACAAAACAAAAAAAATTACAGACACTTTTAAAAAATGTTGTTAATTTTAACTTGGAACTTCTCAAAATTTCTAGTTTTAGGAGGGATGGAACAAAAGTTTAAGAACAAACTAGGAGGTGTTCAACATAGTTGAGAGGTATGGTTGGGGCACCTAGATGTGGTCACTAGTGCAAATATATGTCCAACAGTGCTCCCTATTATGGGTAGAAAATGAAATACCCACTCCCTACCACAGTGTTTTGCCATATTACATACCATACCTTCCTTTTTAAGGGTAAAAATCAGTTTTCCATCTCCCTCTTCTACTTAAAAAAAATATGGACTCCATTAAAAAAATCATATTTGACACTTCCTTTCCTTCTAGTCCTCAAAAAATCACTTTGTTTTGTTGAAATATAATGCCAGTCTTATTCATAAATTCATAGATTATAACTAGGCTAACTGCCCTTGTGAGCATTTCAAGCCTAGCCAATTTCCCCATGTGAGAATCAAACCCTGCAACTTGTGCCTGTAAGATAAACACCTTAACCATTATACTATCCTCCCACCCTATTGTTCAACAATGTTTTGCCAAAAAGAAAATACATACATAAAGATATAAAACCTCTAGATGATAATTGCATCTGGGTGACATTTCTTGACGCAGAGCATAAAGGATTCTGCTTGCCATGTGGTGTGGTCTGCATCCTGGCATAATCTAGGAATAGTGAGTGAACATTCCCATTTCCAAACTTTCAGGTCAGCTATAGGTTATAGATACATACTTAGGAATTCAGAAAGAAGCTCAGTGCCCATGTCAAGGGCTGAGGAAAATGGTCCTGTATCCTCAATGCAGTATTTCGTGATTTGGAGACATGTTAGCTGTAATGAGGAAAGACCTCATTATGGACTAATTTGTATGTCTCTGAATTATTAACTTCCTCAAACACAGATCAGCACTTTCCTGGGGCAGTTAGCACTGGCACCCATGGATCGCACTGCATAAGCTTCTCCCTTTCATTCTCCCATGCACATTCTGATGCACACTCATACACACACATGTACACACAAACCACATACCTCTCAACTAAAAGTCGAAATGATGTCCCGATGTCTCTTCTTAGGTTTTTCTCCCTGCCATCATAAGTCACATATCCTTATAGTCAGCTAATAATGCCAGACACTACAGATTATGCTAGAGCTATCACTCTAATAACTTTTTAAGTGAGCCACGGTTGTAGTTTAAATAATCTTCCTGGTGTTGTCTAGTGTACTGCCCAGCTTTTTATTGAAGCTTCCCTCCACTGTCCCTCATGACTTACAGACTGTTGTAACCACTGGATCATGGCAGACATTAAGGCTTCAAGCTTCTTATTGTGTTAAAAAAATACACACATGGAGTAGTTAGCGTAATGGGTTAATGTTCCTTTTCAAAATGCTGTGTGTGCAAAGATCAGAACCATCCCTCTTTTTCACATTGCATCATTTTTGTTTCAGACCTCGGTAATATTTTAAAGTTTTGTTATGTCTCATGGTGGTACAGAGGACTAATGCCCTCTGTAGGACATTGGAGAGTAAAGGGTTTGTATCTTTTTTTAGTGCCTTCAAGGTATGCTGTTTAGAATCTTCCTAGTGTTTAGTGTCCCCCCCAAACCATTTTTTTAAATAACTGTCTTTAAGGCATGCTACGAAGAGTCTCCCTGGTGTCTAGTGTTCTCCCAACCCATGTCTTTTGTAAGATTCTCCCAACCCATATCTTTTGTAAGAGCCATTAAGGCATGTTGTTTAATGTAATCCATGGTGGCTAGTGTTCCCCTCACCCACTTATTTTTTAAGTGCTGTTATAGACTGATTTTAAACAGTTCTCCCTGATGTCTAGTGTTCCCTCAATGACTCACATCTGCAGTTAAGGGACAGGAATTCTCCCTGGTGTCTTGTGGTCCCCCCTTGACCCATATTTTCTTTCTTTTTTTTTTTCTTATTAAGTTCCTGTAAGAAATGATATGATCATTATCCCTGGTAGCTGGTGTTCCTCCCATCCACAGCTTGTTTAAGTCCCCTTAAGACATGACAGTGAACATATATCCCTGGTGTATAATTTTCCCTCCATCCATTGTTTTTAGAGTTATCTCCCCAGATCACTGTGTTTCTGTCTTTTGTAAACTGTTACCTTAGCTCATCATAATCCGTCGCACATCTTATGCTAAATTCTCTTCCAAATGTCTTTGTGCTTTCCGATTGTGTTCTACTGCATTTGAAATGTCTCATTTCATTTTGCCTTACAAATAAAATAGTCATTCCCCATTTTCTTTTGGTTGTTGTTGTTGTATCTTTCGGCTTTTCCCGGTTAGGGATCGCCACAGCAGAACTCCGGTCCGCTAATGATTGACAGTAGATTTTTACGTACCGGCTTGCCAGGCCTGATGCACAACCTTCAACAAAGGTACGCCCATTCACGCATGTCTCCACACAGAAGACGCTTTAGCTGAGAATCGAACAGGACAACGTCTTACTGTGAGGCGACAATGCTACCGCAGCACCACCACTGCAGCTTAACCATTTGAAATATTGGGACCTGCTAGAGCAAGTCCCAAAATACAGGCTCTGAATTGCCAAAAGAATGGACATACATACACTAAGTCCAAGATGCCATTTCTTGGAATAATCCCTTTTCTCCAAGGTATGGTGATCTCAGAGTTGGTATATATAAGTTCAAGGGATGCAAGAGTGTAGTGGGGGGGGGGGGGCTTCCCCTGCAATAAGAAGTTATAAGGAAAAGAGCAATTTTTGAGATTTGTTGTTCTTCTGTGCTTTCGGTCTTTTTTTTGTCATGCTGGGCACACGGCATTTTGAATGCCATCATTTTAGTTTGGAGCCTTTTCCCTGTCAAGCACACTCATCACAATACACAATAAATGTAGACTTCTCATTTCGATGTCATGTTCCTAAAACACATCAAAAATCGCTTTACATTTTCCATTATATAAAATAATTCTCTATACCCAACTAATCATTTTCCCATACAGTAACATCCAATTATTCCTTCCCAAATATTCAAAGGCTAATGGTCTGAAAATTTAATGTCAGATGCATAACTTTTCAGGTTTGAAAAAAAAGAAAGCATTTTCAGAAACAGTTTGTCATCACTGTCACATTTCCTCTTCTATATATTGTGTTTTAGTCTTTAAATTTATTTCTTGCTCTGTATAGCATTGTTCTGTTTACTGTGTACTTATATGTGGAGCTTTTTTCCCCAGGCCTCTGATGAAAATGGCTATTAGCCCAGTCTGACTCCCCCGGTAAACAAATGGTAAATAAATAAATAAATGCTACTTTTACTTCCTTTGCTAATATTATATTCAAATCCTTTCTCCACACTTTCTCTCTCAACTACAGTTAGATAACAGTAAAACATTTCCTCCAAACTGCAGATAGGGGCTAACACACTCACAATGATCTTCTCAGAGTTTGACAGGTGCTCAAATGTAATTTATTTTCCTTCTATCTCCTTTTCTGAGTGGACACGCACACACTTGTGCATGCCACAACCAAACGTACATTTATGTAAATCTTGTATTCTAAACCCATCCTTAAAAACACCTTCTGCAGCCCAGAATATTCTTCTACCCAAATGGCCAAATCATCCGACTGCTGAGACAGGATTAACCAGCTTTAATGATCACTTTTTATCTCTTACACATCTCATATCCTGTATTCTAGACATATGTGCCTTCATTTTTTAAGCCACCCGAGTATCCTTTGTTATTGATAAGAACAAGAACTTGTCATATTTCTAAAGTTCATTGATAAAACTTTCCAACGTTCTCTCATCTCTCCAGAAAACCCTAGGTAGGCTGTTACATTTTAATCAGGGTGTATACTTCCTTTGTTGATCACCCAGTGACTGAAACGTTCCTTTTTCCTATTCACCATTGGGCTAATCCCTTAATAGTTAAGCATCACTTAACAGTGGAGTCATCTGTATGTTGTACTGACTGAACGCATTACTTCCCATTCTTCTGGTTTATTTCTTTCTGCTTTCTTAACACCTTAACGAATTTACCTGATATTTTACTGAGCTTATGTATGCTTGTTTATTTACATTTGTTGACCGGGAATAAATGATTGAGCTAAAAACCCATTTTCAGTGGAGAACTACAGAGAAAGGCTCCACAGTTATGTAACATAGTTAGTAAAAAAAATCAAATGTATGCAGACAATACAAAATAAATATGCACATGATCAGTATTAGCAAAAAACTACGGGCACTCATAAAATCGTCTAAGGCCAGCTTCGAGAGAAAAATTGCACAGGACACTAAGGATAATCACAAGGCTTTCTTTAGTTAGGTTAGGAACCTGGGTGGGAATTCCCAGATATGCTCAGAATTAGTCCAAAATGACAAAAAATACACCGAACCCACAGACATTGCCAGCATCCTAGCTGACAGGTTCAGTGCAAACTTCTCCCCCCCTTCCCCACCAAAAGGGCAAATATCTATCCCAGCAGAGTGCTGCTCCCCTGACATCTCAGATGCTCAGGTAAGAGTCGCCTCTCCAAAGCAAAAACACAGCATCAATGGGACCAGACGGTGTCCCGGGCTGCGTCCTACATGAACTCCAAGAAGAACTAAACCCAAACATAAAACTACTGTTCAATCTCAGCCTTACTACAGGATATGTACCCAAAGAGTGGCGTACAGCAACAGTGGTCCCTCTCCACAAAGGTGGTGCCTCAATGGATCCTGGAAACTATCACCCCATAAGCCTGACTAGCTTGGTCTGCAAAGCTATGGAAAGGATCATCATGGACCTCATAAATAAAGATAAAGATATTGGGGACCTACAGACACTGGATCCTACCCAGTTCAGCTTTGTTAAGGGCAGATCCTGCCTCTTAAACCTGGTCGATTTCTTTGAAACAGTCACCAAGGCCATTGATGAGGGGAAGGTGGTCCACACAGCCTACCTGGACCTCGCAAAAGCCTTCGATACAATACCCCACTCAGGCATTATAGATAAGCTCACCAGCTTAAATATAAACCCCTATGTCACTAGATGGGTTGCAAACTGGCTCAAGGACAGAACCCACATGGTTAGAATAGCTGGAGCCATGTCAGACTCCAAACCAGTTACAAGTGGCATCCCACAAGGCTCAGTCCTGGGACCTCTCTTGTTCGGTATATATTTCTCGGAGGTACAGGCCAACACGGAAGGACTGTGGCTGACCAAGTTCGCAGATGACTGCAAACTGGGCTCCATAATCGACTCTCCAGCCGACACAAGCATCCTACAAAAGGGCCTCATAGAAACAGACAACTGGTGCCAGAGCCATGGCCTCAAGCTAAATGCCAAAACGTGTATAGTCATCCCTTTGGCAAAAACAAAGTGCCCACAAATTACCACATAGATGGTAATCCATTAAGTACGGAAGAAGTAATTAGGGACCTGGGGACCCAAGTTGATAGCAATCTCTCATTCGACAACCACGTGGCCAAAGTGGTTAGAAAAACATTTTATATAGCCCACCTAATCATGAAGGGATTCACATCTAGATCAGGGGAGGTCATCGTGCCTCTTTACTCATCCCTCATCAGGCCCATAATTGAGTACAATGCCCCTTTTGGGATGTACCTTACCAGACACCTGCAGCAACTGGAAAGACCCCAAAAGTACCTCACCAAGAGGATCAAAGGGCTCAAACAGATGCCATATGCTGCCCGGTTAATGAAACTCCAGTTCTACTCAGTGGCATACCGCCTGCTCAGGGGCGATCTGTGCCTGACGTATAAAGCCATGTCCAACCCGGAATTAATGGACATGCTGCACCTCAGAAAATCCAAATCCCATCGAGCTATGCGCTTGAGAGACTTGAGCCTCAGCACTGAAATAAATAGGACATGCTGGAGGGACAGATTCATAACTCAGAGGCTCCCTTCACTCTGGAATAAAATCCCAGTCCAGGTTATGCAGAGTCCCTCATTGACTCTCTTCAAGAGGAATCTTGATGAGTGGATGGGAAATCATAGATTTACTCTGCGTATCACTTCTGTGTAACTGTTAGACAGAGGCACAGTATACTAACCTCGAAAAAGGGCATAGCAAAATTCATTTAAAATGGGTGGCGAAATCCAAACACACTCTGGCTAGGCTTGTAAATGCCCTAGGGCAGATAGCCTAGTATGAACCTATGAACCTATGAACATAAACAGAATTCATTAGTAACAATGTTTACAATTAAATACAACAACAGTACATGCCAACAGGTGAATATAAAGTTAAGAGTGTAGATAGCATAGTATTTAAAGGAGTTAGAGGAGGACAGGGAGAGATTAGGATGGATAAGAACAGAGCCAGGAAGAATGGAGAAGAAATACAGGTACAAGGACAGCACCTTTTTGAAGTTTGGTAAGTTTTTAGATTGTAGAGAAATATTTAAAGTTTACCGCCCATGTCTAAGTATAAGAAGACATGAAAAGATGAAATTCCATTGCATAATTACATGAACAGAGTATAGAGTCACAAAAGTGGTTGTTTCATTGGATAACTTCTTGGAGGTTTTGGATCTATCATCTTAAGCTTCAGTTGGGCATATATTTTATTATTGATTTATTTATGTATTTATTGATTGCATTTGTTTACTGGGAAAGTCCACTGGGCCTAGGTGAGCCCATTTTCAGTGGAGGCCCGGGGAGAAAAGCTCCACATAAAAGTCACATTACAGAAATACAAATATCAAAAATACAAATATCAAAAATGTAGCACTATTTACAGGTTTTTAGCAATTCCATTGCAGTTTTATTGTAGTCCATCAATGATATTAACATGAACTTTTGGTCATATAGATGCCATAGACATTACTGGTTGTGAGGCAGAAAAAAACAGTAACATCTTATACAATTATTTATATGCATTTAAATCTGTGTAGGCAGTGTAGTAACAGTCATAGGTATGGCTACAGACCTGCTAAGAGTACATACCTGTAGCCACAGAGAGTGGTCTGTCTAGGCAGTTTAGTAACAGTTGTAGGTATGGCTGCAGACCTGCTAAGAGTGCATACCTGTAGCCCCACAGAGTGGTCTGTCTAGGCAGTGTAGTAACAGTCACAGGTATGGCTGCAGACCTGCTAAGAGTGCATACCTGTAGCCACAGAGAGTGGTCTGTCTAGGCAGTGTAGTAACAGTTATAAGTATGGCTGAGACCTGCTAAGAGTACACAGCTGTAGCCACAGAGAGTGGTCTGTCTAGGCAGTGTAGTAACAGTTGTAGGTATGGCTGCAGACCTGCTAAGAGTGCATACCTGTAACCCCAGAGAGTAGTCTGTCTAGGAAGTGTAGTAACAGTCACAGGTATGGCTGCAGACCTGCTAAGAGTGCATACATGTAGCCCCAGAGAGTGGGAGTAGTTAGAAGAGAATAAGAGTTGTTTTTGGCATGGGCATAACCAGCAGGTAGAGAGGTGTTGTCTGAGGGATTTTTTTAAGAGAGCAGGGTATGAGATGGAGGTTACTGAGGTTGGGAGGTTATTCCAAAGTTTGGAGGTAGTGAAGGAGTAAAGCATTTGGCCAGCTGGAAGTTGTGGTTTATTGACTTTAAGTAGAATTTTGTTTTCAGATCTAAGGTGTCTGGATGGTACAGAGTTAATATAGAGGAGAGGGCTGGACAAGCTGTTGGTTTATATATTATTTTATGTGCAGTAATTAAGTGGAGGTAGTTGAGATAGAGTGGAAGTTCAAGCCAGTTTAGTTGTTGCAGTGAGGAACAGTGATGTGATGACGATCTAGCATTTGTTGCAAATCTAGCAGTTTTATTATAGCATATATCAAGTTTGTTTTTTAGTGAAGAGTGTATATTAGTGAGGATGGTGGCACCATATAGGAGGGATGAAAGTAGGAAGGCAGGGGCTAGTGTTCTTTTGGCATTGTTATTTAGGTAATAGCTATGTCTGTAGAGGGTACCTAGTTTCTGGTGTGTCTTTTTGATGTTATTGAGTATGTGGGGTTCAAAAGTTAGGGTTTCATCAATAGTGACTCCTAACAGTTTAGTACTGGGGACAACTTCTATGGAGGTATTATTTTGGGAGAGGACAGAAAATTCAGCCTTGTTCAGGGGTGTTGTTTTTTTGGGAGTGAATAGAATCAGCTTGGTCTTGTTTGGGTTGAGAGCAAGGCGATTATTTGACATTCATTTTTTGGTGGATGTGGAGGCATTTTGGGTTAGTAGTTGAAGCTCAGAAGGGGTTTTTGCAGTGCAGATAATTGATGAGTCATATGCATATTGTATTACATCAGCCTGTATTAGTGACTCATGGAAATTGTTGATGAATAAGTTGAATAGTAGGGGGGCTCAATATTGAGCCTTGGGGGACACCTGTGGAAATTTTTAAGAAGGTGGAAGAGGATTTCTGCCATTTGGTTGATTGGTATCTGTCAGAAAGGTAGCTAGAGAACCAGTTTAGGTTTGGGGGTAAGACACCTAGGTTATTAAGTTTAGAGAGTAAAACGGGGTGAGAAATTGTATCAACTGCCTTTGAAACGTCAAAGAAAAGTGAAGAGATGATCAGACCTGAATCGCGTGCTCAATTTAATGTATCCATAAAGGGGATGAGGGCTGTCTTTGTGCTATGGCCTGGTCTAAAGCCATGTTGGGTAGGGGTGAGTAGTTGGGTGTTGATTAAGTGGTTGATTAGTTGGTTGTGGACACATTTTTCAAGTATTTTAGAGATGGGGGAGAGAATGGCTATTGGCCGGAAGTTTGAGATGTCGGAATTTTTGCCACCTTTGTGCAGGGGCAGAATGTAAGCTTTTTTCCAGATATTGGGTATGTAAGACTCTTAGATTGATCAATTTGATTAGTATACTAATGGAGTACGCTATGGAATCAGCAGTTATTTTTAGGAATTCAGCAGGTAGGTTGTCAGGGGCAGATCAAAGGGATGAAAAAGTAAACAAGAGTATAAGGAGATGAGGTGCATGGCAAAGAGAGAGGTGGCGAAGGCTAAGGATAAGGCATATGAAGAGTTGTATAAAAGATTGGACACTAAGGAGAGAGAAAAGGACCTGGCTAGACAGAGGGACTGAGCTAGGAAAGATGTGCAGCAGGTAAGGGTGATAAAGGATAATGAGGGAAACATACTCACAAGCGAGGAGAGTGTGTTGAGCAGATGGAAAGAGTACTTTGAGGGGCTGATGAATGAAGAGAATGAGAGGGAGAGAAGGTTGGATGATGTGCGGATAGTGAATCATGAAGTGCAGTGGATTAGCAAGGAGGAAGTAAGGATAGCTATGAAGAGGATGAAGGATGGAAAGGCTGTTGGTCCTGATGACATACCTGTGGAAGCATGGAGGTGTTTAGGTGAAATGGCAGTGGAGTTTTTAACCAGATTGTTTAATGAAATCTTGGAAAGTGAGGATGCCTGAGGAATGGAGAAAAAGTGTTTTTGTACCAATTTTTAAGAATAAGGGTGATGTGCAGAGCTGTAGTAACTACAGGGGGCTTAAATTGATCAGTCACAGCATGAAGTTATGGGAAAAAGCAGTTGAAGCTACGTTAAGAAGGGAGGTGATGATTAGTGATCAGCAGTATGGTTTCATGCCAGGAAAGAGCATTACAGATGCGATGTTTGCTCTGAGAGTGTTGATGGAGAAGTACAGAGAAGGTCAGAAGGAGTTGCATTGTGTCTTTGTGGATTTAGAGAAAGCATATGATAGGGTGCCTAAAGAGGAGTTGTGGTATTGTATGAGGAAGTCGGGAGTGTCAGAGAAGTATGTAAGAGTGGTACAGGATATGTACGAGGGTAATATGACAGCAGTGAGGTCTGAGGTGGGAGTGATGGATGCATTTAAGGTGGAGGTGGGATTACATCAAGGATTAGCTCTGAGACCTTACTTATTTGCAATGGTGATGGACAGGTTGACAGATGAGATCAGACAGGAGTCCCCATGGACTATGATGTTTGCAAATGACATTGTGGTCTGTAGTGAGTGTACAGAACAGGTGGAGGAGACCCTGGAGAGGTGGAGATATGCTCTAGAGAGAAGAGGAATGAAGGTCAGCAGGACTAAGACCGAATATATGTGTGTGAATGAGAGGGAGGATAGAGGAATGGTGAGGATGCAGGGAGTAGAGGGGGCAAAGGTGGATGAGTTTAAATACTTGGGATCAAAAGTTCAGAGTAATGGTGAGTATGGAAGAGAGGTGAAGAAGAGAGCAAAGACAGGATGGAGTGGGTGGAGAAGAGTGTCAGGAGTGATTTGTGACAGACGAGTACCAGTAAGAGTGAAAGGGAAGGTCTACAAGAGGTAGTGAGACCAGCTAGGTTATAGGGGTTGGAGACAGTGGCATTGACAAAAAGGCAGCAGTCAGAGCTTGATGTGGCAGAGTTGAAGATGTTAAGATTTGCACTGGGTGTGACAAGGATGGACAGGATTAGGAATAGGTATATTAGAGGGTCAGCCCAGGTTGGAAGGTTTGGAGACAAAGCCAGAGAGGCAAGATTACGTTGGTTTGGACATGTGCTGAGGAGTGATGAAGAGTATATTTGGAAAAAGATGCTAAGGATGAAGCTACCAGGTAACAGGAAAAGAGGAAGGCCTAAGATAAGGTTTATGGATGTGGTGAGAAAGGACATGCAGTTGGTTGGTGTGACAGAGCAAGATGCAGAGGACAGGAAGAAATGGAAACAGCTGATCTGCTGTGGGACCCCTAATGGGATCAGCTGAAAGAAGAAGAAGGTTGTCAGGAACACAGGAGCAGGGTTTGAGTTTATGAAGCAGCTTCTTTATGGTGCTTGTGGGTATGGGACTGAAAGAAAAAGATGGTGTTGGGGATGGTTTAGAATAAGTAGTATACTGGTCTGGTGAGTTTAGGTTTGAAGAGGTGGAAAGTGGTCAGCTTTGCAATGGTGTTAATAAAATATGTGTTGAAGCAAGAGGCTATATCTGAGGGGGGGTTTATTAGGGTATGGGCAGGGATTGGAGTTAGACCCTGGGTGAATAAAGGAATTTATTGTTCCCCAGAATTTTTGAGGCTTTAGTCTATGCTGATTTTGTAGTTTATGGTAATAGTATTTTTTATCTTTAATAACATGTATTTTGGCTGGATTACGTAGTTGTTTGTATTGTTCCAGGTCAGCTGGGTTTTTGTGTTTTTGCCATGTTCTCCAAGTTTTATCTCTAGGATACATGATTTGCTTTGTGGATTTTGTGAGCCACGTTGTGTGGTTAGTCTTGACTCTCTTTATTCTGGGTGGTGCTACCTGACTTAGGATTTTGAGAAATGTTAAATTCAACTGCTTCATGTAGGGGAATGTTATGTAATGGAGTCCAGTTAGTATAATATAACATTTCATTTAGAGGTTCTGGAGAGAAATTGGACAGGTCTCATTAGTTTTAAGTGATGATTACCGGTCGTTGTAATAGTTTTACGGATGGCGAAGGCTGGTAGGTGGTCACTGATACTGTTTGGTAAAGTTCTAAAAGTAGAGATTTTATTTGGATCAGACGCAAGGATCCACTCTAAGGTTCAGCCTTGTTTCATTTGATTGTTGGGCCTGGTTATATCAGAAATTAGTTGGGTGTAGTTGTATAGGTTGATATTTGTCTGGAGATTTTGATTGGTGATATTTGACCAATTTATATTTACATCCCCTAGTATGATAGTTTAATTTTGAATATGTTTGGATGACCAGGCTAGAATCTCTTCTAGAATGGGAATGTTATCGCCTGGGGGAATGTATAAAACTATGATGCATAGGGTTTTGTGGTTATTTAGTTTTAATATTGTAACTAAGAGTTCAGCAGGGGAGAAATGTGGAATGGGTTTTGAGTAGGGAACTATGGTATAGCTACTTGGGTATATTAAGGCAACGCCCCACCCTTTTTGTGCGTTCTGTCATTTCTAAGGCATGAATAGTTGGGGGGGTAGGAATTCTATATTATTTATACATGGCTTCAGCCATGTCTCTGTCATAGCTGTGAAATCAGGTCTGTTTAGGTGAAACCATGCATGGAAGTGGAGAATTTTGTTTCTAATGCCTTGTATATTAATGGTAGTAAAGTTTAAAGATTTGGTGGGATTTGGTTGGCTTTGCATTTTGGTAAGAGGCCCTGAGTTTGGGTGTATATCCTCACATTTTATTACGTTAGAAAGGGTGTTTTGAGTGAAGTGGTGTTGCTGTCTTTTGGTTTTCTGGCAGTAATAATGTTTGGGATAGTTATGGTAGACTTTGTGCTGTTGGAAGATTTTTACTTTGGCTAGCAGAAATGTGTCTGTAGAAAATATGGTTGAGCCTATTGAGGAATAACTAGGAAGAGTTTGTGTGTAAGGTAGAAGTTGAGTGTGTAAGAGGTATGTGATTTGTGTCATGCGATGTTAGATGAAAGAGTAGATAGAGATGAAAGGATATAGTTAGAATTATTGTAATAGTGTGGAGAGGCATAGTGGTAGAGTGAGAAAAAATAAAAGAGATAGGGAGAAAAATTGTAGTAAAGAAAGAGGAGTAGAGATAAAGAGGTGGAGTGAAGCTTTAGTAGGAGGTGTATAGCTGTTTATGATGTATATAATTGAAGGAGAGTAGATGTAGGGATTAGTTAGAGGTTTTGCAAGGAGGTAAAGATAGGTAAAGAATTAGTAAGGTGGTATGTACATATGCAATATACAAAGTTGAAAAAAATACACTACAAAATGAAGCACTTTTAACAAATAAGTACTCCTACATATACAAGATTATAATACCAACAAATCATCCACAACATGTAGATTATAACAAACAAATGTACAAAAAGGATATATATAAAAATACCCTCATGTCTAAGATGTCATCAGAAATCAGAGATGGGAGGGCATTTGTTAGGCCACATAGAATTTTGTTTGTATTTTTTAACTTATTAAATGTTGAAAGGTGTTTAAGCTCTATCTAATTAATCTTACGAAGTGCTTTATAGAGACAAGGTTTGTGGGGGATATTAGCATATTTTGCAATGCTATTATATGTTTGTTCTAGCTTATGAAGGTGAACTTTTGGAATATTAGTTAAAGATGGAGAAGTCATGAAGAAATATGGGTGGTATAGAATTTGGGCTGTGTTTAGATGTGCTGTTACTGTTAGGTATGATACTGATTTGTATAACATACCTAACTTTTTGTGATTTTTTGATGTTATATAATTTTATTTATTATATTTTTTAATATACAATCTGTTGACCGAGTTAGTCCCAGTATGCTAGTTGCCTCTTTTCAGGGGAAAACTGAGGAGCTAGTAATACTGACTAAGGGAAATTTGGCTAGGGTAATGGAATCTTGTACATCTAGCCAAGCTATTATTAATTCAGGCACATGGTACTCCAATTTAACAACTCATCCAAAGGAAAGTTAATATGCTTCTTGAATATGCCTAAAATTAGGCATGTGAGATTTGTTCAATTGGTGTGTTATTTTGTGAAGTAATCGAGATTTCTCTGGAGCTGATTATGAGTTGTTTAGTTTTATTGGCATTTACTAAAGCATTTAAGTCTTTAAGCCCACATTCTCGTCTTTGAAGATTAAGCTGAGTAGAATTCTGCCACTGATTGAGGGAGATAGAAGTACAGATAACCATGGAGTCATCAGCATGCAACCATAGAGTCATTAGTGTACTGTACTAATGTGGCATCAGGACTCTTGGCGTGCATGGCAGTTACAAAGACACTGACCAGAACTGGTCCAGGTATTAAGCCCTGTGGAATACCTATATTATTGGGTAGAATACTTGAAACTGCTTGGAACAATTTTAGTGCTAGTTACTGACTGAAAGGATAATTTTTGAACCAATCTAATGTGTTGTGTGCCATTTCAACATTAGCCAGCCTTTGTAAATGGAAAGTGTGAGAGACACTCTCAAAGGCCTTAGATTGGTCTAAGAGAATATCAGCAGTGGAAAGACCCTTGATTTTGTTATGATTAATAGTGTTTAAGAAGGATAAAAGTGCAGTTTCTGTGCTGAATCCATGTCAAAACCCAAGTTGGAGATAACAAATTATTGCTTATAATGTGATGTAACAGCTGGTATTTTATACATTTTTTCAAGTGTTTTACAGGAGGGTATAAATGTGAGAATAGGAGTAAAATTATTAAGGAATTTGTCTGTTCCTCCTTTATGAAGAGGTATTACATAGTATTGCTTCCATAGGACTGAAACATAAGATTCAATTATGGATCCATTAACAAATGCTACAGTAGCATAGAATATTGTGGTGACCACAGTTTGAGGGTATTCATATGGAAAAAGGTAAGGAGTGAGTGACGTAGGGATCAGCTTTTGTAGTAGCTTTTTATTCAAGTAGGACTTACTTACTGACAGTTCAGTGTACCAAGCAGGTCATGTGAGTCATTGCTGCTTAGTATAAAGTTACTATTTTCTGTAGAGGAGTTAGCTATGGCTATGAAATACTTGCTGAAAGTGGGGGCAATGTAAGATCTGTTTCACTGAGGAAAGGACCAGCGGTGGTTTTGTGCCCTGGCTGAAGAAGTTTGTTAATGTCTGTCTAGTATTGTTTGGGATTATTTTGATGCTGTATTAGTTGCTGGTTAAAGAAAATCTGCTTACTTTTCCTAGTCATATACTTAACCTGATTTCCAATGTGTTAGAACTTTGTCTAGACTGAGCTATTTGAGAGCTTTTGCAGTGTTTCCAATTTTTGTCCCTGACTGACATCAGTTCCTTAATTTCTGTAACACCCAAGGGGTAGTAATGGATTTGTTTTTTTCTTGTGTATAGGTGCAATAAAGCTGAGGATAGTTAGGAAGGTGCAGTTACAGTAATTGACAGGCTTATCTAGGGATACAGAATTTAGAGGGTGCCATTTGTATTGTTTTAGTACTTCATTGATCGTGTCCTTATAAAAATGCCTTTTGGTTTGCACTCACTTGAAAATTATACTTCTGTTGATTTTCTGTTGATCCCAGGTAACAAAGGTTAACAGAATGGATTTGATAAAGTACCTGATGAGAGAGCATGACAAGTCAGAGTATCCAATCAATGCCTTCCTTGCCATTCCTTTTGGTGTCATTTATTTGTGTGAAACCAAAGAGGTTAGTGTTAGGTGATGAGTGCGTATTACTGTTATACTGGTCCAATCTATGTTTATGCCACCTAACATGAAAGTATGCTGTTTAGTGTTAGTAGAGAGCTGGAATAAAATATCATCAAATATTTATATTATTAGCTATTTGAAAGGATTTTGTGTCTTTTCCAAAACCCTTTCTTTCAAGCACAACAGTAAGTGAAAGCTGTTCATGTACAGATTTTTCACTGTTGACTTTTTTTGTTTTTTGTTAACAAGCCAACAAAGAAAGGCCTATTGCTTTGTTTTTTTTTTTGCAACAGGTTTGCATTGTTCTTTCCTGTTTCTGTTTTCCATATGGTTTCTCCAGATAAACAGTATTAATATATACCTCCTTTCCATGGAAATAACCAACTTTAGGGTGCCCAACATATCTAACGATTATACAGCACGTTCCCGTATTATACACATTGATTTCCAAATGCACTTTTTTCCCTGCGAACCTACCTCTATTCAAAAATCCAAATTATTGTTTCATTTTAGCAGTAGCACTTACAATTTTGAATTTGGGTTTCACTGAGTCACATTTGTAGGTGCAACAGTTATTTCTTACGATTTGCTCCTGTTGTTATTGTGAAGTAAGTTATAACATTATTTGCATGTCTTTGTCCTGTTTTCAAAAGCAAAGTTCACGTGTGCCTTCTTCAGTCTTACAACTAATGTCAGAATGAGTCTCAAATGTTCATGAATAAATGCAAAACATGTCTGAAGTGTGTTGGTCACTTTTAATAAATCAGAAGTGCACCACTTTTTAACAAAACACCTTTGGTTGATTTGCTGCTGCTTTTTGAAAACCCATTCCTTGTTTGACAATATTGTACTTCTTTACCTCATACATAAATCTTGGGGGACTTCATTTGCATGTTATGGCCATTTTCCAGTCCATATACTCCAGTACCTTCTTGGTGTTTCATTGCTGCCACAGGCACTAAATTGCACAAACTTTGTCTGTGGTGCTTAGTTCTCACCTTGTTGCAAAATACTCCCAGGATTTTGGACAAGAACCTGTAATCTCTTCCATTTGACCTAGAATATTTTTGGACAGACACTTTTCTTTAGTGGCACACAATATATCCATGTTTATCACATTCATATTTCATACCCCTTCACTACTTCTCTGTTGTCTGACATCTTTTTCCCAGATCATCACCAACAGCACCCTTTAAAAAGAGATTACATGAATTTCCATGGTGTCATTGCCAAAATGTCCACCTGTCTTATAAAGTCCACCTCAATTCTCTACTAAAACCAAGCCATATTTCTATTGGAACCAACCTGATTAACAAAAGGTACCCAATATTATAGAAGACGGGAGGGGTGTTAGAACCACAGCTATCTAATGGTATGGGGTACTGGGTGGAGTATTTGATCCATGGTGCCTAGTGTTATGAGGTACAGGGTGGAGTGCTATAGCCACAGGTATATTATGGGTGTAGGTGGTGTATTACAGCCGCAGATAACCTAATGTCATGAGGTGGTAGATGGAGTGTTAAAGGCACAGGTAGCTAATATTTGGGTGCTGTAAGAGTATTAGAGCCACAGATAGCTAATGTAATGGGATGTTTGTGGAGTATTAAACGCACAGGTACCTAATGTTATGGAGTGCTGGGCAATGTGTTAGAGCCACAAGTACCTAATATTATGGGGTGCTGGAGAAGTATTAAAACCACAAGTACCTAATGTCATGGTGTGCTGGTGGAGTATACGATACACAGGTACCTGATATTATGGGGTGCTATGTAGTGTGTTAGAGTCACAGATACCAAGTGCAGTTGGCTTTGGTAGAATATTTGAATCAGACGTGCCTGATCTTAAAGAGTTCTTGGTGGAGTGTTAGAACTACAGGTAGCTAATGTTAGCGGAATGCTGGGTGAAGTATTAAAGCCTTGGGTACCTATTGATTTGCTGTGGTATGCTGAATGGAGTTTTAGTACCACACCATGGAAGGTTACGGTGTAGTGACAAGGTGCTAAAGCCACAGGCCTTAGCATTATAGTGTGCTGGAGAAGTGTTAAAACCACAAGTACCTAATATTATGGGGTGCTGGAGAAGTGTTAAAACCACAAGTACCTAATATTATGGGGTGCTGGAGAAGTGTTAAAACCACAAGTACCTAATATTATGGGGTGCTGGAGAAGTGTTAAAACCACAAGTACCTAATATTATGGGGTGCTGGAGAAGTGTTAAAACCACAAGTACCTAATATTATGGGGTGCTGGAGAAGTGTTAAAACCACAAGTACCTAATATTATGGGGTGCTGGAGAAGTGTTAAAACCACAAGTACCTAATATTATGGGGTGCTGGAGAAGTGTTAAAACCACAAGTACCTAATATTATGGGGTGCTGGAGAGGTGAAGTTTGGTTGGGATTTTTAGCTAAACATATTAAACATCAGGTGTTGCATCGTATGTGGGTATTTTGACTGCTAGCTTATAAGGTACTATGTTATTATAATAGCAGGTGACTCATGATTCTCGATATTGTAATTTTAAAATGCTCATTGTTTTTCACTGCTCCAGTAGTCTTTTGGCTAAATGGGTTATTTTCTGTGCAGTAAATAACAACTGGCCAGCTTCACAAAGCTCTGGCTCCCTCCCACACCTTCACTCTGACTGCTAAATAGGCAGCCCAGATGAGGGAAATCAGCAGTCAGAGTGAAGAAATCTTCAGTACTTTCTTGCCACCTTGAGGAAAAGGCAGCTCTGAGGCTTGACAGGAGTAGCAGTTAGCCGGCTACTGGATTCATTTATGTCAGATCAGTCCCCATAGGGGAACCCTTCCATACAGGAAATATTGCGTTTTGAAATATTTTTCATGCTTTCTTTTTAATTTTCTGTAGAATACCTGCAATTTATTACTATAACAAATTTCTTGTCAGATAGTTTTATTTTAACAACTGGGCTTATTATAGAATACCGGGGCTCTTTGTGGGAACAATGTACTGCATTCCAGTCATTTCAAATGAAGTGCATTTCAAGATTGGGAAGTATTTTATGCACTTCAAACACTGAGTGTTTTGGTGCTTATGAACACTTTGTGACAACTTCTCTTCATTATTTTACTGTTTGATACATTTTGCTTGAAGGGATGCCTAGAAATGCATTTTGTGTTTGTACTTGTGTATACTTCCTGACAACTTATCTTAATTTCTAATTTTCTCTCAGTGCACTTTCTATGGAAAGGGCTTACAGTTCTGACAGCTGCTTGTACGTTTGCTTTTGAAATTTGCGATACTGTGTGGGGAAGTGTAAGTGTGTGTGTGCCACTTGTGAACACTTGCCTGACAACTTATCTTCTGACTGACTCTTCTTATCAGCAACTACTGGCAGTCAGGCCTCTTCTTTGGCTACAGTATGGATTCTTACATTGGTCCTGCTTCTTCTGCTGTACCTAAAAAGAGAAAAAACAGATTAGGAGCCCTTGCCTACACTTAGGCAATGCCTCAACTGCTGTTGGATGACTCTGCAGTGGCCCTTTGTTGTTCCTCAGATCACTCACTGGTTTCTTCAGTTTCCTCTCTTCTAGGTCTTTCTACCACCATGGACCAGGGGCTAGCCATGTCCTCTGGGGCTGTTCCAATGTCCAATCTGGGCATGGGAGTACTAACGTCTTTGGGTCTGGGAGTTCCTCCAAATGGTTCTTCTCAGAGAGACCAGGGAAAGAGACCTCTTGCCCTGGAGAAGTGTCATCTTACACTTGGTCTCCTTCCAGGGATGTCACTACAAAAAAGAAAACAAGGTTACCCATTTGAGACAAAAGGAGGTACTGCCAGCACAGCTAGGTGGAATTTTGTAAATAATTATGAGTCCATATCGGAACATCGAACGTCCAAAACATCGACCGCCATAAGGTCGAACTTGGAACATCGAAAGCTGAAAATATCGAAGCTGCGGAACATCGACTTCTTTCCCAGGGAAGGAGTGTGGTGGGCCGTTTCCTGCGGCTTCACTATTTCCTCCACTGTGGTGCGGTCTCAGAGTTGGTATATTTAAGTAGGGGGTGGGGGGCACAGCTCCCCATGTCGGGGGTGTGGGGGGGTGAAGCCCCCCACATTAGAAATGGTTTCTGGTGTGCGTGTGTTGTGTGTGTGTTTCTCGGAAACAGAGATTTTTTTTCCCTGGGAAAAAAATCGCTGTTCTGAGCTTTCATATCACATTTCGAACTTCCAAGTTCAACCTTATGGCACTCGATGTTTTGAAAGTTCAATGTTGTGATATAGATCCAATAATTATAAGTCATTTGTGGGGGCGGCCACGGTGGTGCAGTGGTTAGCATTGTCACCTCACAGCAAGAGGTTCTCCGGTTTGATCCTCGGCTGGGGTGCCTTCTTTGCGGAGTCTGCATGTCCTCCCTGTGGTCGCGTGGGTTTCCTCCGGGTGCTCCGGTTTCCTCCCACATCCCAAAGACATGCTCTAGGTGGATTGGACACTCCAAATTGGCCCTAGGTGTGAGTGTGTGCATGTGTGTGCCTTCTGTGGAAGGTTGGGTGCCGGGCTGGCAACTCGACACTGTAAAAACTCCACTGCCAATCATGAGCGGACAGGTGATCCGCTGTGGCGACCCCTAACCGGGAAAAGCCGAAAGAAGAAGAAGAAGAAGAATTATAAGTCATTTGTGAATGTCATACTAATTTATACAAGATGCTGGTGTTACAAATGTATCAGAACTGCATGTCATATAAGATGCTTGTGTTAACAAATATATTAGAACTGTATGTCATGGCACAGATGTTTGTGTTGAAATGGTATTTGTAAAGTGCTTGTGCTTAAAAGGTATCCACAGTGTGTCCTACTGGAAGAGAACAGACATGTATACGCACTATTGTAACTGTTTAAATGCATATGTTAACAGAGGAAACCGGAGGGTTAACCTCAGTCCAGCACACTTTAGAAAAATATTTGAAATTAAATTACTTTATAGGCTAGGCCATAAAGAAGCTATCTGGCAGGTTTCAATTCAGATAGACACACAAAGTCTGTACTAGGAAGCTTTCTGTATTGTCTTTGGGGTGAACTAATTGCTACTTTGGAAGCATGAAGGAATGCAGTTGTTTTACGACTTCCAGCATCTGCCAAAGATCTGAGTAAAAGCCCTTGGATGAATATTTTTACAGGTAGATGCTAAATACTGCCAGCTTCAGCAAATGGGTTTTAACCTGGGTACTAGAAGTCAGATGACCAGAAATGATGTAATTCTCAAAACTATCCTAGCAATAATATTTTAGATATTATTTTCTGTTAGTGAGACAGAACATTCTGCATTCTGTCTTGGACCTGGCAACAACAAGAAGAAACATTCACCACATCTGCCTTGCTCTATAGTAAGTAAGTTTCTAGGAAACAGTACAATTCTCTTAGATACAGTCAGGAATATAGTGAAGCTTAGTTTAGATATTTTTCTTTATTTGTGTGAGCCTGTGCTGTAATGTTATTTTAAATATTTCATGTGGTTTTTGAACTCTGATGTCACTGCGAATATATACTTAGTATTTTCTTATTCTTTATTTATTATTAAATATATTTAAACCTTTCATCGTAGCTGATCTTTGTAGAAAATATTTAAGTTTTGAGAGTATTTGCATATTTATTTGATGACACTGTGTGGGCTATTCCTAATAGTCTTGCTTTTGGTCAAACCACCATTTGTATTAATATTACTATTACACAGTAAAATTGGTCACCCTTTGTTAAGGGCATTAAAGTAGCTGTCAAGGAGTGACTGGTGGCAGTGGAAACTACCTTATAGTCTGGGTAAAAGGGGGAATAGCTAGTAATCCTGTGCCAGCCTTTACCAGGGTTGTGTGTGTGTGTGTGTGTGTGTGTGTGTGTGTGTGTGTGTGTGTGTGTGTGTGTGTGTGCAAATCAAATCTCAAAGTGTGTGTGAGTCAGCTTCTTGGGCAGGGACACGAAGCATTGGTTGGACAGAGAGGGTGCTAGAGGTCTTGGCTTGGTCACACAGCTGAGATCTCAACTGTATAGCTGTGCCAGTGGGGTGTCTTATTGGGGATCTGGAGAAAGAGGAAGAAACCAGCCCCGGACTGACTGTGGTCTCTGTGTCCTCTTAAGGGAAACTGCACTTGATGCAGAGAGCTGCATCTGGAAATACTGTGTGTGTACCTGTTATCTTCTTGGTGAATGTCCCCCACTGTTTTCAGTGGTGAGGACTGAGGCTCCTTGATTACTGGTTGGCAGTGGTGGGTCATCACACCATTTTTCACCCAAAAACATTTTGTGTGCAAATAAGGATGATTTTTTTTATGCTAGTCAGGAGATAATTGTAGGCTTTCTGTCCTACAGAGGAGAAATCCATTCCAGACAACTTACTACGTCAATATATTCCTGAGGAAAATATGTCAAACGATTCTGACATAACAGAGAGAGTTTTTTTTTCTTTGTGTGTCTCAAGTCCAAGACTGATACAGAAAAAAGATTGCCCTCTCTAACTCCATTAGAGGAGTTTTCTTTTTCTTAGACTAGTTCTAGGATAAATTTTGTCTTTTTGTGGGAACAAGTGGCTGCCCCTCTTAAACTGTAGAGATATTATGATATCTGCAAGTGGGTTTACCACATGCTACGTGCATTTCTCCTGTTATGGTGTGAAATGCTGCCTGTAATAGACCTGACCCACAGCCTTCAGTCCCCAACAAAGGCAGAACACTTATTAATAGCAACCCTTCTGCTGTGGACTAGAAGGTACGGTATCAGATTTCATGAGAGAATTTCCTTCTTTCAGTTTACTCTATTGAGTGTTGACATCTTGTAGGACTGTTCTGCCACACTTCCTTCAGAAGGAAGGTCCTGTCTGAACCCTACAATCTCTAACCTGTCACAAGTGTCTAAACATGGTTTCAAGAGTGCATATGACTGGGCAGATACTGTGTCTAGCGCCATTTCTATTGTTACTGTTTTGATAAGACGTGTGTGGTGTATACTCAAAAGTTTTCTGGTGAGGTAAAGTCTGAGATTTTATACTCTACTTTGGTACTTACGTATTATCGCAACCAAATTTTTGGGGTTGCGAAATTTGCTTCCAGGAACAGAAACTACTTCAGGAAACGCTGTTCGGTGTTATTTGAAGTTGTTATTGCAGAAAAATAAGTTTGGAGTACCTTCAGGCTGACAAACTTTTCAAGAAACCGTCTTCCTGTTACATACGCACACTTGAATTGTCATGGAGGCTCTCTTTCTGATGAACGGAAAGCCTGTCATGCAGTATTACAAGCAAAACTAATTACATGTGTGATTCTACACTTAAGCGACATGCTGTCATTTAAGTCCATAAAGAAACAACAACAGTATGTTGTTAACATTTTATTGATAAGACTCCAGAAAACAAACTGTATTACTGAAAAAACACAGTATTTCACATTTCAGCAACATTAATAGGTTCATAGGTTAGGTTCATATGTTAACAAACACATTTCAGGATCGGGAAGCAACCGTTGCTGCCATGAAAGATCTGGTTGTGATAATACGTCAGTACCTCTACTTTAAACAAGGAAGTTTTGTTTGGTCCTGTTGCTACTCAGGTTCTCAAACAGTTTTATGACAGAGAGAAATTAATTCCAGGAGTTACTAAGATTTTACAAGTCGCACATTATAAATCTTTCAAGCCCTCTGCCTTTTTTTGTAAGACCAAGTAATCAATACCCGCCATCTTTTGGCAAATAGAGAAAAAGGGAACAAAAAAAAAAGATGGCAGGAGGGAACAATGAAAACAAGAATCCTTTGAAAACAGTGTGTGTGTGTATGTGTGTGTGTGTGTGTGTGTGTGTGTGTGTGTGTGTGTGTGTGTATGGGGTGGGGGGGGCAATGCCTTCAGAATGTCTATACTAGCATTCTTTTTCCCCTCCCCCTCCTGTTCCCACATCTCTATGTCTGTCCCTTAAACTGGCTGTCAATATTTTCCTTTGGCAACAAATTGTTTCAGACTCTTGGGTAGTTATACTGGTTCAGGAGGGTTACAGATGTCCCTGAATACACTCATTCCTTTCAAAATACTCCAGCTTTTCTCCATAGCATATCACCTACTCTGAGGTGATCTCTCGCTAACATATAAAGCTATGTCAAACCCAGAGCTGTTGGACATGCTACACCTAAAGAAATCCCAATCCTTCCGAGCTACACACTCTAGGCACCTAAACCTTGTCACCACATTAAACAGGACATGCTGGAGGGATAGATTCCTGTCCCAGAGACTTCCCATACTCTGGAACAAGCCACCCATCTATGTCAAGCAAAGTTCTTCATTAGCACTCTTCAAGAAAAATCTTGATGAGTGGATGTGAAATAGGAAATACACCCAAGGGATCACTTCTGTGTCTCTGCTGGACAGTGGTACTGGAAAATAATTTTCTTGGGTGGCATAAGCTATGGAACCTTGCTGGCTAGGCTTATGTAAGCCCTTGGGCCGATAGCCTAGTACCTACCTATGAACCTATGAAGTGTTTGTATTCCTACCCTCAGAACCAATCAGTACTTTTTCCTCAGGTTCTTCAACACAGTTTTACTTTAGGGGTCATACTATCAGTACTTTTAGGGATCTACTTCACATAACTGAAAACTCAAAATACTGAAATTCATTTGACTGAGACCACAATCCATAATGTTCAAAATACTGAAAACTCATTTGACTGAATTTCATTATATTGAAAATGGCAGTGTGTACAGTACTGTAAGATAAATAAAGGGCATATGCCCTTTTCCCTACTGTAGTGCAATCCCAGAGTTAGTATATATAGTCTGGGGTATGTTGGGCACACTGCCCCCGCCTAGTTTGGTTTTATATCATCTGGTTTCCGTTAATAAGGTAAGTAAGTAGTTTTTGATTTTGGAAAGAGTTAGTTGTTGGTGTTGAATGTGTGCATTTTTTTCTTTTATAGTTTTCATTTGGTGAGTGAATTATTGGTGATATTTGCACAATTTATTTGGTATTGTGAGCCTAGGTTTTGTGAATGTTAATGTTACTTGTGATGAAATGTTTGGTATTCATGGATCTGTGATTTTTTTGTTATGCTAAGCAATTCACAGGTGAAGGGAAAGACGTCTTGTCTATGGCTTAAAGTTTGGTATTTTGAAATGCAGCATTGTAAGCTTTCAGTAGAATGAAATTCAGTCAATGAATTTTCAGTATTTTGAATTTTAGGGACTATGGTCTCAGTCAAATGAATTTCAGTATTTTGAGTTTTCAGTCATGTGAAGTGGGCCCTACTTTTAGACCAAGGGAGGAAGAGTTTGACATCAGAATGTTTCTGGTTTCAAAGAAAGTAGAGTTGGTAAGCAAACTTGCCATGGCAGTAGATATTCAAATGATCACTGCTGCAGTAGTCTGAACTATATGGGTTATAGCCTGCACATAGGATCTAAACAGCTGACCCGCTTCTAAAACTTCAAGACAGTTTCCACATGCCCAAACCATTAGTCAGCTTGAGTCCTTCAGAGCTTTCATGCCAACTGAGAGAGAGAGAGGCTAAACCCTTAGAAGATGATGGGAGCTGACAAAGAAAGCAGATATATGTACACACCATGACATACAAAAAGGGACGGAAACCAGGACAATGGAGGATTAACTATACATTGTTCATCATATTAATCATTGCTGCAGTAGGCTTAGCTGTACTGGTAAACTACTATAGCTTAAAATAACTGGGGGCTGCAAGGGAAAGGTCCAGGAACCACTTGGGAAGGGTCCTATCAAAGCCTGTCTTAGACTTGGAAAGGGAATCTAGTTTATAGTGCTTTGTAAAAGTATGTTGAGAGGACCACACTGCTGCTTTTAGAATACTTCTAGAATCTAACCCTTTCCAAAAAGCCAATATGAAGTCATGGCCCTGACAGAGTGAGCTTTGACCCTGCCTGAGGTAGTTTTGTTGTCGTAGGAATAACAAAAGGTAATAGCCTGGGACAATCATTTATAAATAATCAGCTTTGACACAGGCTATCCTTTCTTCTTATGTTCACAAGAAATGAACATCGGATAAGACGTTCTGAAAGATTATGTTCTGTAAAGATATAACCCTGAGTTGTCCATGGACATTCAGAGTATGAAGTATCCTTTCTCCCTCATGTCTAGGTTCTGGAAATAAAACAGGGAAATGGATAGATTTTGAGATTCTACATTTGGGCTTTATCAAGAAAGGTGCATTAGTGGAGGCAAATAAGATGCCTCAGGTTTTGCCTGTGGGACAGTTTTCATTGAGGTAGAGTTACAAGGCCTGGGGGACAATTTGGGTATGCCAAAGCACATGTTATCTGTGACACATGCTGTAGAATCTCTTCCTGACCTGTGGTACCTGGGACCATTACAGGTGATTACAGACAATATCACAGTGATGTGGCACAGAAACAAATGGGGGTGATCAGGTCTTACCTCCTGGGCAGACTGGCTATGAGGACTTAGGACTTAGCTCCACAGCATTGTATAGCCATCCAAGCATCTTAAATACCATCTGTAAGAAATGTAATGGAAGATAAGCTGAGCAAGACCATGACAGACCCTCACAAATGCAAACTGAATGAAGGGGTCTTCCAGAAATGGATCCACTTGAGGGGTACATCTCAAATAGTCCTTTTTACTTCCTTTCAAAATAGACAACTAAGTAAATTCCACACCAGCACTCTTTGCAGGCAGGCCTGAAAAACAGATGCATTTTCATTCCTGTGGTCGAAAATGTTCCTGTATGTATTTCTTCCTTTTCCACTGATATCAAGTGTCATTCAGAAGATTCAAAAGGACTCACAGAAAATTATTGTGGCAACTCCTTTCTGGCAAAGGTAACAGTGGTTCTCTTTTATTATGGAACTGGCCAGGTGCAATTACCATAAACTTCCTTACAATTTGGATCTACTCACACAACACAAGGAAATTTTGATACACTTCAGCCTCAAACAACTTCAGCTGATTGTCTCGATTATTTAATTCTAATAGCTTTTGGACACCCTTTTCGTGAGGATGTACAGCAGGTATTAAAGGAGGCATGAAAACCTGCTATTAGGAAATGTTATGTTAACCAGTGGAGAAGATTTTCCAGTTGGTGCCTTGGGCCCTATCTGGGATTATTACCTATGGTTCTCAAACTTTTGTTTTACTGTCGTATGACCTGTTTATTCCTTTGGCATGGGCTTTTATCAGCCTTTTCAGTATGTCTGCCCATGGAGCCACCTCTTAATTTCAGAATTTCATCAGGCTGTTCTAGGAAGACATTTTTCATTGATATGTAAGGTCATCTTGTTATTGTAGTGACACTAAACTTGTAATCTTTACTTTTTTGCTTGGAAAGTTATTTCTGTTTATGTTTGAACCAGCTATTCTAGCTGCTTTTTTGAAGGACTGATGAGTTTATTGCTCTGATATCAGCAACAGAATATCCGGGTTGGAACCCCTCATGGTGGAATCACCCTTTTGCTTTTCCATGCATATGTGGTTATCTGTAGAAAAAAAAAACAAATCTGCCCTAACTACTTTCAGAGTGTACTTTGAATCAAACCATCTATCTCCCTCACTTCTTTCAGAATTTGAATGATGGAAGAATAGCTTCTATACACTCTGGACATGCCTTTGCAACTGTGATGTTATCTCGGAAATACTAAGTCCTTTAGGAAAGCTATACAGCCATGGAATTCCTAGTATGCAACTGGAAAAGGACAACCTGTGTCAGTTCAGACAATTCCAGCTGGTTGTTGCTTATTAGATCTTTTTTCTGTTATTTCTGTCATGGTAAAACATTTCCAGGCAGTATCAAGGCACATTCTGTTACAGTTTGGCTTATACATTGGTATACTGGTAAGGGGTATATTTACAAAGCATAACAAACTGGAGTCGTTTTCCATTCTCCAGGAGCTCTTGGATTCTTATCCTTCATAATCCCAGGTCGGATAACGCTATGGGAATTCACCTGTAGGCTATTGCAGCTTTGGGGATGATGAACATAGTACAGTTGTGTAAGTTGCACTTATCCATAATAGTAGATGCTTGAATTACTCACTGCTACAGTAGCTGCAACTACCCACCATCTCCCTAACTCTTTATATACTTAGTTGTTGGGATGTAAAATTATTTGTTATGGTTGTACTCTTTCCAGATTCAGGATGAATATGCTGCTCTCTCTGTATGGCAAAAAAAGTCCTGAAGCTTTCTTCACTCTGCTGATTTCCCTCATCTGGGTTGTCCAGTCAGCAATCAGAGTGAAGGTGTTGGGGGGGGGGGGGGAGCTAGAGCTTTATGAAGCTGTCCAGTTGCTGTATCCTAAGCAGGATACAACCCATATAGACTAAGGGCCACTGCAGCAGTGACAAATTTCAACATCCACTGTTATGGTAAGTCTAACTTACACAGCTATGCTTTCTTCACAAACACCTAGTATTCTGTCTGCAAGTAGATCACGTGATGCTAAATATAATGTCACTGCATCCTTTAATGTTTTTTTTTACCTGTAAATCAGGTAGGTTTGGACAAGTAATATACATTTTATGATGCATTAACACAAATCAGAAAATTATATCCATAAGAAATTAAACATCAAAGCTTAGATTTGCTGTGGCATTCATAATAATTACAAGTATATATTTCCTGCAGTGCCCCCATGACAGTTTAAAATACTTTTCTTTATTCTGACACTTTACAGACACATGAGTAATTGGACACTGGAAGCTTACATTCCTGCAGTATAAAATCAACTAATTTATGACATTGACAGAAGTCCATGCAGTCAGAATGCAGTACTTAAAATTAAGACTACCAGTACCGTTTTTTCCTGATTTCTTCTGACTGCAATGGATTAAAAGGCCTGTATTTTTCCTTCCACTTTCTGTCCCATGTATCATTTCTAATGTGAACTTGATATCAACCTATATTCACACCACCCTTGTATACTGTCTAGAATCTGGAGATCATGAGTTTTTCTGAAATTGCATAAACAGCACTGGTTGAATCTAGGCCATAACCTGAGGTAGCTGCTGTAGGGTCTATATCATGAGATTGACAGGTGAAAATGTCAAATCTCACTTGTTCAACACCAAAATGTTGAATTCCATGTTTCCTGAATGGCCAAAACACCATTCAGGTGTAAAGAAATCGGTTGGCTGTTCTGTGACACCTGCCCTTTCCCTAACTCCATGTTATATTATTTAAATGACCTTTAAATGACCTTTGTATAACACTGTATACATTTGCTTCTCTTGTTTTTTTTTTGTAACAATGCTTCGGAGCTTTTCTCACCGGGCCTCTGCTGTAAATGGACCTGGTCCAGTTGGAATTTCCCAGTTAACAAATGTAAAATAAAATAAATAAATAAATAAATGTATCCAGACACAAACAACAACTTGAATGCCCGCAGAGATAGGTTACTAAAAGGGTACAAGGCCTAAACAACATGTCCTACATGGACCGACTTAAAGCCCTGTCACTATACTTGGTATCCTACACACTACTTAGACATGGCCTGTGTCTGGCATCTTCTGATCCATTATTGATGGATTTACTGCACATCAGCAAGTCAAATGGCATCAGAAATAGCCTAGGGATCTAAACTTTTTCTGCAACATCAACAGAATGGTTTGGAGGGACAGGTATATCTTGCAGAGGATACCACTGCTCTGGAGCAGATTCCCCATTTACATAAAATAATAGCTCATCCTTTTCCATATTAAAGTGCAACTTGGATCTATATTTGGACAATAGAAAATTTACTCCAGGATTCCCCCTGTTCTGTTAATGGACAGAGGAAGTTCCTAAATGCTTTATCCTATGCATAGGTCCCCTGAAGTTATCTAGGGTCTATATTATATCATCAAACGCTTAAAAAAGCGAACGCTGATTGATCGACCTGATTTAAGCGAAAACTTACAATCTCGAACTGTCAGATCAGCGATTTTTTTCCCAGGGAAAAAAATCGCTGATCCAAAACACATACACACAACACAAGCACGCCAAACAAACAGAAATCCACACACATACACCTAAAATCTGATACCTAACCCTACACTAAACTATGCACACACCACTAACTACCCACTTACCTTAACCCAAACCCTAACCCTAAGGTCCATCACTACCGCACACTCACCTCACCCGCTCCCTAACCCTAACTCACTTAAATCTGCCCTAACCCTCATGTCCACTCAATCGCACACACACCTAACCCGAGCCCTAACCCTAACTCACCTAAATCACCCTAACACTCACATCCACACAATCGCACACTTACCTGAATCCGACCGGTAACTTTCCACCATAACACTGAAAATACCGAAGCAACAGAAACGGACAACCAAATTCTTTCCCTAGGAAAAAATTTGAGTTTCTGCTGCTTCGATATTTTGCAGTTTTGCGAAAATAAGTTCGATCAATCAGCGTTCACTTTTTTAAGCGTTCGAGGATTCTCATTAGGGGTTATATATAACTGTCAATGATGGGATGGGTAAGGCTACAGCAAGAGGCAAAGCCAGTCTACCACCAGAGCCTATTGTAGCTGCTCTAACACCACAACCTTAGGCAGCCACTCTTATGCCACAGTCTGAAGCAGCCATACTGGTAACAGGGCCTATTATAGCCACTATAATTCCGCAGCCTGAGGCAGCTGAAGCCTGAAGGAGATGCTTTAATGCAAATACTGTAACAACACAGACAGAAGCAGCCACTTTAATGCCACAGACTGAGGCAGATGTTCTAATGCCGCAGACTAAGGCAGACACTCTCTCACAGCAGACTGAGGCAGGTGCTCTAATGCCACAGTCTGAGTCAGGCACTCTAATGCCACAGTCTGAGTCAGGCACTCTAATGTCACAGTCTGAGTCAGGCACGCTAATGCTACAGTCTGAGTCAGGCACTCTAATGCCACAGTCTGAGTCAGACACTCTAATGCCACAGTCCGAGTCAGGCACTCTAATGCCACAGTCTGAGTCAGGCACTCTAATGCCACAGTCTGAGTCAGACACTCTAATGCTACAGACTGAGGCAGGTGTTCTAACGCCACAGTCTGAGTCAGGCACTCTAATGCCACAGTCTGAGTCAGGCACTCCAATGCCACAGACTGAGGCAGGTGTTCTAACTCCACAGTCTGAGTCAGACACTCTAATGACACAGACTGAGGCAGGTGTTCTAACACCACAGTCTGAGTCAGACACTCTAATGCCACAGACTGAGGCAGGTGTTCTAACGCCTCAGTCTGAGTCAGGCACTCTAATGCCACAGACAGGCCGATGTTGTAATGCTCAGCCAGAGGCAAATGCTGTAACACCACAGCATGAGACAGACAATCTAATGCTACAGCCTGAGGTGTCAGCTGAACATAGTTCCTTGGATTTTTCACACGCCAAACTGAAAAGATAAACTGTACAGCTGATTCTCCATAATGAGTGAGACTGTGTGGCAGGATAACACCGAGAATTAAGTCTCTGACAATAAAACAGTGATCCTAGGTCACTTCTGAAAAGTGGCCTTTGTTTCACTGATTGCATAATGTACAGTGAGATACGAGGGGGGTGGGTACAGTCTTCCTATGTTATTATTTTATGGTACAGATTCCTTGCATTGTGTTGGATGTGAGTGTACACTGAGATACGAGGGGGTGGGTAAAGTCTTCCTATGTTATTATTTTGTGGTACAGATTCCTTGCATTGTGTTGGATGTGTGCATCCAGTTAGATAAGGTGCTCAGTTCAGATATTGGACCATAAGATAATAAATGCCAAACAACTGCCTAAAGCACATTCCTAAAAGTATAATGCATTCACATCAAAAATAGCAAGAGCCCAGAAGCACTTTTACCATTTATACCACAGCACAGCCAGCTGAAGCTTTTTTATAAATATTTATAGTTCAGAATGGGTCATGATGTTTAGCGTGGGACAGGACCTAGTGACAGGAAAGCTTTGCCATTTTGTGCCCTCTCACCCCAGCTGACTGTCTACCTTTTCCCAGTACCATTTTTGTATTTCTTAACCAAGATCCCCAAAGACTGACTGCACTTCTTATGACAGAGGCCTTAGTAAATAAACAATGATAGTGTCATTTCAGGACATGGTAGTGAGAAGACAGGAGCATTCCAGTGTGTACTACCGTCCTGACAGAAGGGATTAATTTTCAATACAGATTTACCCATTACTCATGTTATTTCTCTGCTGCACAGTTACATCAGGACAGGTGATATGCATGTGGTTCCACATGCATGTCCACAACCTATTGCAGACGTAAGTATACTAGAATTTACTCCTGTCTGTCTGCCTTGTTACAAGCTGTTGAGCTACCCTCAAGAGGCTTTTGGTAAGAGAAAATAATGTGCATTTCCTGGAAAAGAGGACAGCTGGTCATCACAGTACTGAGCCCTCCAACTGCCAGTGCTGGGTCCATTAGTGCAGCAGTCAGGAATGCTTCTAAAACCTTTTTCTCCCTTTTTGATTTAAATACATCATTATTTTCTGGGCACAATGACATTCCCTTAAATGCTGCATGTACATATGTAGTATAAGTGGCTCAACAGGTAGCATGCTTGCCTTTCATGCTGGAAGATCAGAAGGCCATGGGTTCTATTCCCCCACCAGGTATTTGGATACATTTTTTCAGTACTGACACTTCGGTAGAGTATAAGGAGGGTGCTGCACCCTTGAGTGTGTCATTCTCTGGATGAGACATCACACTGAGGTCCTATCTGCATGGGCGGTGGTAGCTCAAGTGGACATAAATGATCACATGGTACTTATAAAAAAAGGAGTGGTTCTTTTTTTGTTCAATCAAAGTAACATCATACAAAACTTAAAAAGACAGTCCCCTGTCCCTGTTTTTATATTTTTTAAACCTAAAATACCAAATACTAACTTCATATTAACTTCTATTCCTTATCTTTTCGCCCTTTTATCCATAGCCTCTTTTCCACCTTTCTTATTTCCCACTTATCCCATTTTTATTACACAAAATGTCACTGCATCTAGCTAACTAACTGTGCCAAACACATGCAAAACAATTCTTTATTCACCATAGTCCACTTGTGTTTTTCATGTCCTTTATAATTACATAGAAGATCATTCGCATATTCATTTTTTCAGTACTCCATTTATTGCGCGTTCCTGTCCAGGTTTTTTTCATTCTTTCACAACATGCTCAACTGTTTTGTTCTTGTTATACACATAACATAACCTTTCAGATAACTGCTTGTATTTCATGGCTGACTTTACTGGAAATGGATTAATTATCTGTCTCCACAAACAATCTTCACATTCTGCAATATACACAAATTGTTTTTCCAACTTATACTAGCTTCTTTAATTTCACTTTATTTTCCATGCAAGGGTCATTTTTGTAATATCTACTGATAATTTTTCATGTCAACTTCTCCTATTTTTTGTCATTTATGTTATGTTTCCTACCAACATTTTCTTTCTTTCTCACTCTTGTTATTGACTTTTCCGTTGTTGTAGTTTCTTTATATATTCTACAGCTTCTGTTTCAGTTTTCTCATCCCTCTTACATTCCCTGAACTGTTTAATTTGAAAATGTGTTCATATTTTACACTTAATATTTGTCACAATAGCTTTTCCTCATAACACTCAATACCCACAATAAATGCAGTGAGCACAAAAAATTACTGGACTTATTAAAGCCGCCGCCCTCTCTCGTTTATATGGCATAGTATACCTCTTTTTTACAAAATTGAATCCAAAACCCCAAACTTCATGAAAACAATTTCCAGCAGACCATTTTCAAGCCTTTCTTGATATAGAAATACTCTACTTAAATAGTCTGGATCACCTAATGTTATAGAATGTATTAAATGAACTTTTTTTCTGAAAAGATGTACACCCATTTTCTGTATTTCTTCAAATCGTTTATGTTTTTTGTCTACTTAAATGCAATCTAACCATCCTCGGAAGAAAACACAAATCCTTCATGACACTTACTCATACTTTGGTTTTAACTATTAATTTCCGCATAAAACATCACATAGGCAATTTCACTAAGTTCCTGGATATCAGATTTGCCTCCCAGTTATTTATTTGTGTTTTCTTTTCTTTAACAGCATTTATTATCAAACCAAAAAGTGTCATACTCCTTGGACTTCCCTGAGGCGCCCCACTTTTAACTTCAACCTCTCTTTGCTTAGCCAACCATTTACTAATATCTCTGTACTTGCATTTTCGTAAATAACTTTCAAAAGTTTATTAATTTTATCAAGAATGTGATACAGTTGTAAAATATTTCATAAGTGCATATGACATATATATTATCATATACCTTATTTAATATCACATGAAATCAGTTTACCTTCATTTTTTGTGCAATTTTGTCTATTTCCTTAATTACAAAAAACATATCTCTACTATTCCTTTCATCCCATATACCCCATCACCAATTGCCTCTTTTGTAGTATTATTAAACTTATTTGAAAAATCATAAAAAATATTTTGTAATCCACGTTACGTAATGTTATGGATGTTCAGTTATTTATTATCGACAGTCTTCCAAATCAGTCTAATAATACCTTCTGCACACTCCTCTTGATTGTATGCTTTGAGTCACCCACTTGCATATCACTTTATGAAAATATTTCAGATTTTCCGTGCTGATTTTTCTGTGAATGCTTAATCAGTGCCATCCTTTCTAGTATGGACTCAGTCCTTCCTCCGCATCTCTTTTTTTAAATTTCCTCATTAGTAATCTATATCCATTGTTCTTTAGAAATAGTTGACCCCCATTCAGCATCCTTTATGATCTGTTTCTGTGCACACATAGCTTCAAAAAAGATTCTACACCACTAATCGTTTCTTCTTGCTTATTAACTATCACACCCTTCTCATTCTGTCCTATTATATACTTTCATTATACTTGATTTTCCTACTTAAAACAGGACTGGTTTCTTCCTTTCTACTGTAACAACACACGTTGCCTCAATATAAATATTAATTTTTGTTGTACCACTCTACCTTCTCATTATTACCTCCGTAACTTCCTCATAAATTTCTTTTTCACTCTCATGCCATCAACATTCCATAGTAAGATAAGTAGTTTTATATTTTTTATAATCAGTGCACCACCCTAACCGATTCATATAAAAGCCTCTTATTTGTAAATGTTCTGAAAATAATAGACTTGCCTTTCATCTTGTAACAGCTGTAATTCTGAGCAGTGCCCGGTTAATGACTTACATCTCTTGCCTCCTTCAGTAATCAACTGTTTGTGTCCAAAAACATCTTATACTGCTACGGAATTAGAAAAGTCACAAAATAAAGTGCTACTATTAACTTCCTTTTTATCTGTTTTTGCATTCTCAGAGATTATTTCTGTCCTTACCGCTCCCTTCATATAAGTAGGTTTATGTTTCTGTCCTGTACTAGGTCAAAATTATGAAAAAAGCATTCTTTAATTACATTAACTACTCCCCCTTTTTTCTTCCTCTAATGTCATAATCAATGTTTCCCAAAATCACTGTATTTATGTTAACATTCAAATGTTTATTTTAAATGGTTGAAAAAGCTATATTATTTTAGTACCTGATGTAAATAAATACACTATCATAAATCTTATTACTTGTTCTTCAATACAGCAATCTCATGTCGTTAACCTTTCTCACAAACAGCAGCAGCTTCATATATAGGTTCATAGGTGGGTACTACGCTAATGGCCCTGGGGCCTTTACAAGCCTAGCTCATAGGATTACCATGGCATCATGCCACCCGACCTTAGTTCCCAGTGCCTCTGTTGAGTAAAGCCACTGGAGTGATCACTGGGGAATTTTCTATTTCCCATCCACTCAACAAAATTTCTCTTGAAGAGGGCCAGTGAGGTGCTCCACTTGACATGTATGGGACGTCTATTCCATAGCATAGCATTCTCTGGGTTATGAACCTGTCCCTCCAGCATGTTCTGTTGATTGTGGTAATCAGGTTGAGGTCTCTGGAGCGTGTGGTGTGGAGGGATTGGGATTTCTTTAGATGTAGCATTTCTAACACAGCTGGGTCAGACATGCCTTTGTAAGTCAAGCAGAGATCGCCTCTAAGTAGACGATATTAGACAGAGAATATTTGGAGTTTTTAAGGTCTGTCCATACAGGACAAATGTTTAAGGCCTAGGATCCTCTTTGTGAGGTACTTTTGTGGCCTCTCCAGTTGTTGCAGGTTTCTAGTGAGGTACATGCCAAATGGGGCATTGTACTCAATGATTGGCCTAATGAGGAAAGAGTAGAGGGAGACAATGACCTTTTTCCTTCCTGGATGCAAAACCCTTAGCAAAGAGATGTGCCACATAGAAGAACTTTCTGACCACAGTGGCAGTGTGGTGGTCAAAAGAGAGGTAGCTGTCAACCTGTGTTCCAGATCTGTTATAATGCCTTATGTGTTCAGTGGACTACCATCTATGTGGAAATTCATGGGAACCGGGTTTTTCTCAAAGGGGATGATGGCACATTTGTTGGCATTGAGCTTAAGGCCATGGTTCTGACACCAGTGATTGGTCTCAGTGAGGCCTTTCTGTAGGGTGTTAACATCACTCAGGGAGTTAATAATACCTCCCACTTGCAATTGTCTGCGAACTTTGTCAGCCAGAGTCCCTTCATGTTGGCCTGGACTTCATTGAAGTAGATACCAAACAGGAGAGGACCCAGGACCGAACCCTGTGGGACTCCACTTGTGACTAGTCGGCAGTCTGACATGGAGTCAGCTACTTTTACACTGTGGGTTCTACCTGTGAGCCAGTTTGCAACCTACCTAGTGATATAGGGGTTGATGACTGGCTTGGTGAGTTTTTCTATGATTCCTGAGTGGGCAGTGGTATCAAAGGCCTTGGCCAGATCAAGATAGGCTGTATGAACCACCTTGCCTTCATCCACAGCTCTGGTGACTGATTCAAAGAAGTTGACCAAGTTTAGCAGGTATGATCTACCCTTCACAAAACCAAACTGTGTGGGATCCAGAGTTTGGACACTCCCTATATCCTTGTTTATTAGGTCCATATCAGACTCGTCAGGCTAATGGGGTGATAGTTCCCAGGGTCTGTAGTCACTCCTCCTTTGTGGAGAGGGATGACTGTAGCAATGCGCCATTTGGTAGGAACAAAGCCTGAGGTGAGGCTGTAATTGAACAGGGAACACAGGTGAGGTGCCAGTTCACTCTTTAGTTCATGTAGAACACAGCCAGGGATATTGTTAGGTCCCATAGAAGCTGTATTCTTGGCCTTGAACAGTTCTGTTTTAACCTGTGCAGCAGTAATACTGGGTGCCTGGCAATCTACTGGTATTGTGACTGGTCCCTTGGGGGGAGAGGGGAAAAGTTGGCACTGAATCTGTCGGCCAGTATACTGACAATATCTGTTGGCTCGGTATAGGAGGTACAATTGTGCAGTAGCTCAGAGCAAATCTGGGTATTGCCGTGGAGATTCTTTACATAACTATAGAAGGCCTTGTAGTTTTGTTTACTATCTGCTTTCATAGCCAGCTTTAGAGGATTTGATGAGGGATCTCAATTTTTTGTTGAGGCGGATAAGGGAGTTTTTCCAGTCTTGGGACTTCACCTAATTCCGCATCAGTTTCCTCCTTCTGTTGTAGAGTTTGTTTATGGCAGGGGACAACCAGATTGGCTTCCTTTTTTGGGAGGAGAGCATCTTGGTTCTGTTGGGTATGGTGAGATCCATGCATTTGTGTACGTGTTCGTACAGTGCATTGGTGTATGATTCTGCAGTCATGCAACTGATCTCCATTTGCATGGGTGCCATGAAATTAGCCACCTCTGTTTTTAGGATCCCAAAGTTAGCTTTGGAGAAGTTTTTCATGGTGGTTACCTTTGTGGGGTGGGGTGGGGGTGGGAGGGATGTAGATTTCCAAGGTGATTAGTTTGTGGTTGGATCTAACCAGAGAGGAGTTCACTATTGTGTAGAGCAACGGTCACCCATGTTTGTAATAACCAAGTCAAGGATGTTGCTACCTCTAGTGGGGATCAGAACAAGATGGTCCAGGGCACTGGAATTAATGAATTCCAGGAAACGTTGGGGAAGTGTGTTGGTACATGAGTAGTATATTACAATCTAATTCACTTTCTACAGTATTATTCCAGAACATAAACCATTACCCATACAGCTTATTATCTTCCATCTCCATACGTGCTTTGACTATTCTTTCTGTGTTATGTTATTTAATCATGTATGTAATAAGCATATTATATCATATTTCACTGTTTACAGCATTGTACCACATCATTTCTTCTGCTTTCATTTCTGATATTGTTTACATTAATGATATTATCCTTTACCTTTTACGTATTTCCCTTTTCTAACTGGATTACCTGTAGTATCGTCTTTCATTCTACTTGTTTATGTGTATTTTCAGCCTGTCTCAACGTCTGACTTATGTTCGTACAACCAGCGTCTTCGTATCATTTTCTTTCCTTCCCCTCTTCATTTTCACCAGGTAATACATCGTCACCAGGTAACTCAGCTTATACAGTTTGTTCCATAGTTTTATATTCATTTCCCTTAATGAAGTCATACCACCAATGGTCATTACATTTGTAATATCTGCAATATGGTTTACAACGTTTAGCTGTACAGCCTACCTGTCCATACACAATGTATCACTATTCTCATATATTTGTTAATCAAATGATCTTCTGCAGGACAAAAAGCACATTTTAGACTTGAATGTCTAACAGTTCCTTTGATTAAGTTAAGCACTACACATGTAATATGCTTCAGTTTTGCTTTTCATTTTCTTACAGTGTTACCCATATTTCCCATCTCCAAGTCAAAATTTTATTTCCTCATATAATTTGTCTGTAGAGTGCACAGAATGACATACAGATAGAAAATATTCCTTAATGTCCTCTTGATTTAGGTCATCTAACCTAAAATGTATTATTAGGCAGTTACTCCAGTGTTATAAATAAGCCTGAAGTGCACATTCATTCCAAGAATACTCCTGCTTCTTTGAGTCAGTTGCTTACATAAATTTGTCCCTTAATTCAAATGTCTCAAAGGTCACATTACAAAACTTCTTCTTTCCAAAATATATTAAGGAGTGAATTTGTTAGATATTAAATTCTAATGGCTAATTATTTTGTTTCACATAACATACCTGTAAGTGGCCATTTCTTTTTATTTTTGAAAAAAAATATTTACTGTAGGCTTTCTTTTCTACTTAATACTCTGTGTTCTTCTCCTTGTAGTAGCCCTCAGCTACTGATATGTTCTCCTGTTAGGCACTTATTCTCTCACTTCATGTGACTGGGAGTGCTCTGGTGTTTGTGATTCACCATCCCACTGCACAATAATTTCAGAACGTCTGGTTCCCCATCTTGGACCAGTTCAACAGCCTGTGACCATGGAATGCCAATACTCCTCCATCTCACTCCTCATGGTCCTCCTCCATCTTAAACCTTTTGCTCCTCCATCTCATTCTTCATGCTTCTCCTCCTCCATTTCACTATTCATGCTCCTCATTCTCCATCTTGCTTGTCATGCTCTTTCTCCTCCATTTCACTCCTCATGCTCCTTCTCCATCTTACTCATCATGTCCCTCCTTAATCTCACTCCTCATGTTCCTCCTCCTCCTCCATCTCAGTCCTCATGTTCCTCCTCCTCTTCCTCAATGCTTATGCTCCATCTCACTCCTCATACTCCTCCTGCTATATTTCATTCATGTTCCTCATCCTCTTTCTCAATCCTCATGCTCCTCCTCCCCACCTTACTTGTCATGCTCCTCCATCTTACTCATTGTGCTCCTCCTCCATCTCACTCCTTATGCTCCTCCTACTCTGTCACTCATCATGTTCCTTCCCCTCTTTCTCACTCTCTAGCTTCATGCTCCTCCTTCTACTTGTCACTCCCCATGCTCTTCCTCTTTCATCTCACTTGTCATGCTTTCCTCCTCCATCTCACTCATCACATTCCTCCTCCTCCTCCTTTTCACTCCTCATGCTCCTCCTCCTCCAACTCACTCTTTCCTGTTGCCATGCACTGTCTCATAAATATGAAAAGAAAAGGGGAAGGAAGTTCTCCTGTGCCCTGGCCAAATTTCCACTTGTGGTGTCCCTGGAAAGGATGACTTTGGCCCAGTGGGACTAATCTGGTCAAAAAAGAATCAATCAAGCAAGCAAGCAATAAATAAAATACATACATAAATAAATAAATAAATAAATAAATAAATAAATAAATGTTTTGATGATAGTAAGTATTGTGTCTACATATTCCTCTCCTAATCTCAGATACTGCATCTACTTTATTTCATTTTTAAGTACTGAATCCCATGGCTGCAGTTATTCTACATGGAGTTAAGGGAAGGGATTTCTCACTACAATTATTTTAAATGTTTGTTGTCCTTTTTTTTGGTAGCCTATTGTCAGAGATGCCATCTTTTAATCAATAGGGTGCACCAATGCTCTCCTCTATTGCTTTATTGATTTATTGATTACTTTACCATTCTGGCATTACCTAGCATTCTTCTCCCACAGGTATGGCACACTCTTATGTTTTTGTTTTATTGTTTTCTGGGTTATGGATATGGTAGAAGCTTCTTTGCTTACAGTTTCACAGTTTATAGTTTTGTAAAAGTTAGGGTTACATCTAGATGTGCTTATTCAAAAAGAGCTCATTATTTCATGGGAAAGTATCTAATTTTTCTTAATAACCTGGTTGTCAATAGTTACTGACATAGCCTCATTTTGTGCATGTTACTTAATTTATATAAGAAAGTGGCGTTATTTCATCACTTCTGTATACAGCATACTCATACTGGTTTCTATAGTCTTAATAAGTCATAAATCAAGGGTGGGTGCCAGATGGTAGACAGCACAGAGAATCCTCATCTAGAAGACCCGTACAGAAATGTGGCGCTTGATTGCTTCTCTGGCTTCTAGAGAGAAGGTGTGATTCAGTATGTGTTGTATGTGTATGTGTGTATATATATATATATATATATATATATATATATATATATATATATATATACATACATATACAAGCCTTATTGTAGAATCTCCTTTTCAACCACAGTGCTCATAACAGCTGTCTCTGTATGCCTCCTGTCCAGAGCAGGCCACATTCAACAATGTAAGAAAAACATTACCATAGTAAGTCCATGCCTTCTCCCATGTATGCATGAAGACTGTACTATGATTGCTTTGTGATTGTGAATTAGTTTTGTTTATTTTTTTCTGTTTTTCTAATTTGTATTTCACTGATTTTCATTGCCCTGTACTACTGCAATATTGCAATTAAATGATACAAAAAAATAAACAGGAATCAGATCAGAGTGAAATTTATTCAGAACCATTAAATGAGGATGATAGTTAATCTGTAATGTGTGCAAGTAGGACATGGAGGAGCATTCGTGTTAAATAGCAAGTGAGCTGTATGGGGTGACATGTAGTTTTTATAAAGATGCAAAGGTATGGCTCCAGAATAAACAGCTGTAAAATATCAGTTGTAAAAATCCAAAGCAGCAGCAAAATAAGTCCAAAAACTCAGAATAACTTGATGTTAGCTCAGCTTTATTCACACAAGCGCTTTCACTAGTAGCTTCGTCAGGTGTATAAAACATGCTGATTAAGACACCTATTTATACAAATCAGTCAAACCATGTGACAAAATTTAAAGTGAAAATCTTATAAAAATACAAACAATGTAACAAATAAATAAACTTCTAAAAATCACATATATTAAAAACCCAAATTATATACTAAAAACTCATTTCTTTCGTAAAGGCCTTTTCTGAAGGATTGGTTTAATAGGATTAGAGAGCACCTGTACAATATAAAGAAGAATTTAGTTAATGCACTAGCTAAGCATGTGTCTAATACAGATGAACAGCATGTATTTAAGTTTTCAGTATTAGCTAGGACTTATGAGAATTTGAGACGGGGCAACATAAGGCATAGAACAGAAGAACTTGAAGCTAATTGGATTATCAGGTTGAGAGCCAACTATGGGTATGGTCTTAATGACCATGTTCCTATTAAACCAATTGTGTGAATAAAGCTGAGCTAACATCAAGTTCTTCTGAGTTTTTGGACTTATTTTGCTGCTGCTTTGGATTTTTACAACTGATATTTTACAGCAGTTTATTCTGGAGCCATACATTTGCATCTTTGACTGTTATTTGGTTGCTACTTTTATTGCAAAGGTTATAGTTGTTGGTTTGGTGAGTTCTTTTCTCTTTTTTATAAAGATATTTAATGGTGCTGACAGGGCTGTTCACCCCATTCTGTTATGTCTGTTCCTGTATAATTTTATGTTTCTCAGAACTATGGCTGTTATGTCCTGTCCTGTGTAATTTTACGAAATGGTCCAAAATACAAAATGTCAAACCAAGAAAATACAAAAGTTCACACCTCAGTTTATTCCAAGTTCATGTGATATCTCAGCCATTCACCTTCGCAAGTGTATGGCCAAGGTACCAGATGTACTTGGAATAAACTGAGTTGGTTGAACTGCGTGGTGAACTTTTGTATTTTCCTGTGTAATTTTATTCAGGATAACACATCGTGAAACATGACCTTCCATTTTATCATAATTGTGACTAAACTTTAGTACTTACTGTGTTCCTGCATGCAGTTTCTTTTGGATCTCCAAGTGTGAAGCTGAAGAACTAGTGTCATCATCATTAACACTGGCAGTCACAGAATTGTGAGGCTGCTTCTTATCTCTGAGTCAAGAACACAGTTGAGAAAATTGTTACCACCTATGTGGTAATCCATTTAGCACCATTTATCAGGGAAGTCTGTTTAAAATGATAACTTATTTTACTTATCTGGCCACTTCAGGTGGATGAAATGTATGCTTTGCCATTTACTGGATGAAAGTGAGAGCAGTTTTCCAAAGTATCCTCTGTAATTATCAACCATTGATAAAGCTTTTGGAGTCTGCACAAGCAGTATAGAAGGATATTGTTTTGGCTATGGTCCAACTAACCTGAATTCAGTTAATGATTTGGTGCTTGGCATAGGTAGCAAGGATGGCTGTGCTTTTCCTGCAGGATGGCTGCATGAGCTCAGACACACCATTGTTGTCAGTCCACATTGGAAGTTGATGCTGTGAGTGAGTGTGTGTGTGTGTGTGTGTGTGTGTGTGTGTGTGTGTGTGTGTGTGTGTGTGTGTGTGTGTGTGTGTATCTATAGGGGGCAGGGCATTGATTGGGTTGCATACAAAGACTTGAATGATATTTAGCAAAGCCCATTGGATGCCAACCCATGGGGGAGTAATGGCACATGAAGGGGATGGGACTAGGCCGTAAGAGAAAACAGTCCATAGCAGCAGGATAACACTGCCCATATAAAGCCTTCATCTCCTCACCAGCCCTGAACATTGGGTGGCATTGCTTGTGTATGCTTAGCTACGTTGGGTTTGGTGCATGAGGAAAGACACAGGGAGCAGCTTATGGTTCATTACTGGAGAGTCAGAAAGTGTGGCAAAAAGAATCTAACAAAGGTTTTGGATGAGATTTAATGCAGTCTTCCTCTTTAACAAAGTAAATAATGTACACCTTCACTGTGAGATGCTACTACTGGTTTGCAGCAAGAAAATTTAAACAACATGGCAAAATGCAGCATTTTCAGAATCGGTCTCTGTCAAAGGCATTTACTTTGAATGCCTTTGGATGAACATACTTTGAAAAAATCAAAGTAATGCTAGCAGAAGCAATCATATGACTATTCAATCACTTCTACTGGCATGAAAAACATTCAGTGTTAGAAACATTCAACTATATAGAATATATATCTCCATTTGCATGAATGTAAATCAGTGAAAACAACTTTCAGTGAAAAAAGAACTTTTTTTTGCAGGGAGGTCAGCCTTCTGCACCCACCATGTAGGGGAAGAGCCCCCCACATTCCCAAACTCGTGTATATATTAACTCCACAATAGTTGAAAAAATGCAGTTTCTGATTGCTGGAAGTGTTTATCAGTGATTTGTATTTTTATTGAGAACAGCATTCAAAGTAAATGTGTTAAACAGATTGACTAGCTCCTGCTTTTCCCATCATCTTACTGGCAAGAATGACTGGTTGGCAGAGCTGTATGCTTATGATTTGATAGCAGTAACATGAAATGGTTACAAGAACTCATTACTGCGCTATATGAGCACATATGTCAATCACAGCTGTGCACGTGTATGTGGATAAATATAGAAACAGTTATGCAAGGTATTGGCCAGAGTTGCTGTAATTGTATTCCACAACTTCATACACGTTCTAGTACAATACAGCACACAAAACAAAATTTTATCCACTTAATATTATTTAACGTTATTAAGACATAAGCAAAAGCTGGATTCCTGTTTTGAAGACAAAAATTGACAAAAGAAATAAGTAATGTAGCAGTACACTTACTGAAATATGTCTGTGTTTGAAGCTCAAAAAGTGTTAAGTTGTACTAACTTAGTGTCCTTAGTGGGGTATTAACATTTTAGGGCTTGCGCTGTCTCCTGTAAAGGTCATTCAACCTGTGACTTTGTCGATTCCCTGCCTTTAGGTACTTCTGGATATTTTTAGACTGCATGTAAAATGTTCTTAAGTGATTTTGGAATTGGTTATCATAAAACAAACTCATACTAAATTGTGTAAAGTCCAAACTGTGATACTGGGTACCCCACCAAGCCTACAGAATGTTTGTAATATAGCAATAACTGACCCATATGGCAGTAACCTTAATGTTGTAACTGTCCAAATGTATGTAAGCATTTGGATCGATCAGCTGTTAAATTTTCAATGTCTTACAAAAAACATAATCCAAAACGTTTTTTGTCCCTCATTCCTTCCTTCGTTAGTACTGGCCTGCACCCTGGTTTCCAGCCACACTGGGTCTACCAGTTGTCTGACTGTCCCCGATCTGTTGCAGAATTCCTCAGGCCAGTCATGAACCTTAGGGAACCCGAGGCATGACATGTCTTGCACCCATCAGAGGGGTATTTTTTGTAATGACTTACCCACTTCCCCCACCCTCCATTTGAACCTAATGTTTTTTCTTGAGGGGTGGGTATGTAATGGAAACATGTGCCATATCACCCTGCCTTCACCACAGCTCTACAAGGTATCCACCCTTATTCCCCTCTTCTAGGCATACCTACTTATGTATCGTCCCAGCCTCCTCTAAAGACTGATACGAGAGATGCCCTTAGATTCACCTGCCCAGCAGAAATGGTAACGTCCATCCCTCCCTACCACTCCATCAGTCACCCCAGCCACTAACTGAACCTGGGTCTGCTGGGATGTGGTCAGGGTTTTATCCCTATATGTTACCAGTGTGGCATCCAAAAAGTTTTGAGGCACTTTAGATTGTTGTACAAAGTTTTACATTTAACTAACTCTAATCTGTACAACATATACTAACTAACATGCCGATCATGGATGGAATAGCTGCCTGTAGCACAACTTTGGGTTTCTGATATCAAATTTGCAAAATATTATATATATGTGAAAAGTGAAAACAAATGTTGATTTATATCTGTAATTGCCTTTGGGCTAATGTTGTGAATGAAATGTGTCCTTAGATGACTTTGCCTACCCATTTAACAAATAATATCAATAAATGAAGATTTGTAATTTTGCTTATCAATTTAATGTTGTTGTTGTATCTTTCGACTTTTCCCGGTTAGGGGTCACCACAGCGGAACTCTGGTCCACTAATGATTGGCAGCAGATTTTTACGTACCGAGTTGCCAGCCCTGACGTAAACCTTCAACGAAGGTACGCCCATTCACGCATGTCTCCACACAGAAGACACTTCAGCTGAGAATCGAACAGGACAACGTCTTACTGTGAGGTGACAACGTTACCACAGCACCACCACAGCAGTACTTGTTTATCAATTTAATAAATGAAATAATTAAATGAAGAGTTGTATTTTCCCTTGTACTTCAGCCTAGTTTGATGTAACAATTAACTCTCATTTACGCATGGTAAGATAACCCGAGTAATATATAATGTAATGTGTGTTTATTTTATACGTTTTAGCTGCATTTCTGTTATTCTTTTCATTTTTTGTGACTGCTTGAACACATCAAAGTGATATTTCTTACTCTTGTTCGGCTTTAGATGGGCATTATGCTGTCTAGTAGATTGTTGTGATATAACTATAACTGTATATATATATATATATATATATATATATAATTCAGTGTCAAAACTTCAAATTTCTTGTAGTTGACACCATAAGAATGAAGTTTTGAAACTTTGAAATGTAAATAAAAAAAAATGTTTTTTTTACATTTTTGCAGGGGGGCAAGCCCCTCTACACCCCATATCCCCTGCTACTTAAATATACCAACTCTGAGATAACACTACAGTGAGGAAGACAGTAAATATACCATTCTGCACTGTATGGTGATCTCCATTTAATAGGTTCAGGTTTCAAAACTTCGATCTTATGCTCTCAACCATAAGAAATTTGAAGCTTTGACACACACACACACACACACACACACACACACACACACACACACACACACACACACACACACACATATATATATATATATATATATATATATATATATATATATATATATATATAAATTCACTTTAGAACATTGAAAGCCCATAACCTTGAAATTCAAAACAGTGAGACCAAAATTTTGAAAATTCAAAACACTGAAAACTCAAAACATTGAATCCCATCAAGGCTGGGTTTGAGATGGCCCTGTATGCCAGACACAGGTCACCTCTGAGGAGTCTGTATGAGGCTGTGTAGAGGGACAGGGCTTTTAGCCTATCTGTATAGGATAGGTGTTTGAGACTCTGTATTTTCCTGGTCAGGAACCTTTGTGGTCTCCCCAGCTGCTGCATGTGCTTGACAAGGTACATGCCGAAGGGAGCATTGTACTCGATAATTGGTCTGATAAGGGAGAAGTACAGGGATGTTATGACCTCCATGTTCTTGGGTGAAATATCCTTACTTATGAGGTGGGCCATGTAGAAAGCCTTCCATACAATGGAGGCAACATGGTGGTCAAAATTCAGGTTGCTATCAACCTGGGTGCCCAAGTCCCTCATGACTGATTGCGTGCTTAGTATGTTGCTATTAATGTGATGATTAGTGGAAACACCATTTTCCCCAAAGGGGATTATCACCCTGTCAGCCCAGCTATCTGTAATTTTGTCAGTAATTCTATGTCATTTGTGAATATTGATATAATTTATACAGAACTGTATATTATGTACTGAGCTAAAATGTAACCACAGCATGCCCTGCTGACTTAGAACAGAAATGCATATAAACTATATACCTGTGCAAATGTATGTTTTAACAGTAGAAACTAAAAGGATTAACTTGCAAAACTTCATGAAAATAAGTTGAAATTAGACTGCTTTATGATTGTGCTGTAATTGTTCTCTCTCAGTTTCAGTGTTGTAGACACAGTGTCTAGAGCTAGAAATCTTTGTATTGTCTTGAAAAAGAAATAATTACTAGGTTTGAGATGTGGAGGTGTTTTATTGCTTTATGACGTCATAGCAGCTGCAAAGATCTGACAGATATGTATTTCTCACACAGAAATGTTAAATTCCGTTAGTTTCTGTTTAGCCTGGCAACTGAAGTCAGGTGACAAAGAGTGATGCCATCCAAACAGGCCCAGCAGTAATGTTTGATATTAATTTGGGAACTTTCTCAGAGAGACACTGGACATTTTGTATTTTGTCTTGGACCTAGTACCCTTTGAGAAGTTGGCTACCCTAGGAAACTACAGTGGATATAAAAAGTTTACACACCCCTGTTAAAATGCCAGCTTTTTGTGATATAAAAAAATGAGACTGTCAAAAAAAGAATGTCAATCCTCCTGAGAAACAATGCAAAAGTTTTTGAGTTTGCTCAGGACATGTTTTGGTAGGTACAACTGTCTCTATGCAGCTGTGTTATCTGGGTTTGGAGGGTTTGAAATTTTGTCAGCTAATCAGTTAACACGCAGTTTGCCTTAGAGTAATTTCTAAATGTTACAGGGCTTTCTTGCTTCACGGCATTGATTTTCATTTTGAAGGAGACAACTTTATGGTCTGAGCTTACCAGAGAGGACACTACACTGTTGGGGAGAGGGGGGGAATGCAAGGTACTCCATATTTGTGAGTACCAGATCCAATATGTTTGCACCACTAGTCCGTGTATGGACTAACTGGTCCAAGGTGTTTCTGTTTACAAAGTCCAGGATTATCTGGACTTGAAGGTTTGAAGCCATGTAGGGTTCCCAGTTTATAGAGGGGCAGTTAAAGTCCTCCATAATATGGTATTGGATGGAATGGTTAGTATCTCCAATAGTTCTAAGTATGAGCTATAGGTTTCTTGGGTCATAGACAGTAATCTGTAGCTTGCAAGGATATGATTTGGTACTCTTCCTATGGCAGTTTGGACATGGGGATGCTCAAATGCATCATCCTGTTTGAATTGCCTTGAGATATGTTTGTTTGAAATGTTGATTGAGACACGTCCACCTTTAGTCCCTGTCTGTGCAGTAGCTGGTCTGCATGTGTAGAAGGCATTGCTTCCCTGCAGTCCAGGGTGCTCACCTCAGCTTTAAACCTTGTGTCAGTGACTGCACAGATGTCCACTCTCTCCTCGGTGAAGATAGCCTGGAGGGAGTGGAGTTTCTTGTTTAGGCTCCTGGCACTAAACAGTAACACCTTTAGATTCCCTTGAGTTGATTTTGCTCACTTGGAAGGTTTGTCAGGTTGGCATTGACTAAAAAAGGCACTGTCTTAACAAAGTGGGAATAACACTTTTTGAGATCTTACTGGATGTCCTTTACAGTGGTATAATATCTTTAAACTAATTTATGCCTCTTCCATAAGTTAAAGCATTTCCAACCCTCATCACTCACTTTACTTGCTTACCATTTGTCTGGTGATAGAACTGTACATGGCCTCCTGTCTCTCTCAACATTTTTTACTATCATTTCCCTTTCATTTTAGTGTTTTTACCTTTTCTTTTTTTCTTCAAATACATTTTCACTGTATAATCTATAATGGACTAGCATCCCTAGAATTTTCATGATTTATGCCTGTTGCTTGCATGGATAGGCTCTTGCTGTTTGCTACTGTGAGATTAATAAAATGGATAATGAAAAAATGTATTTCTAATACAGCCCAGCCACTGGGGATGCACAAGCCAGTGTATTTCTTTGTGCCGGTCCCAAGCCCGGATAAATGGGGAGGGTTGCATCAGGAAGGGCATCCTGTCTAAAACATTTGCCAAATGACATATGCGGACAACAATACAGATTTACATACCAGATCGGTCGAGGCCTGGGTTATGAACGACCACCACCAGTACTGTTAGCCAACAGGGTGCTGTCAGAAATTGGACTACTGTTGGCCGATGGAGAAGGAGAAAAAGAGGGGAAAGGCATGCTCAAAGGCAGGGAGAGAGGAGAAAGGTTAGGAGTGTGGTAATGAGGGTAGGAACTTTGAATGTTGGCAGTATGACTGGTATAGGGAGGGAGCTGGCTGATATGATAGAGAGAAGGAAGGTTGATATATTATATGTGCAAGAGACCAGATGGAAGGGGAGTAAAGCCAAGTGTATCAGAGGTGGGTTCAAATTGTTCTGTCATGGTGTGGATGGGAGAAGAAATGGGGTGGGGGTTATCCTGAAGGAACAGTATGCCAAGAGTGTTTTGGAGGTGAAAAGAGTGTCGGATAGAGTGATGTTTATTTAGCTGGAAATTGATGGTGCATTGATGAATGTTGTTAGTGCATACACTCCACAAGTTGGGTGTGTGCTGGATGATAAAGAAACATTTTGGAGCGAGTTGGATGAAGTGGTGATGACCGTACCCAAGGGTGAGAGAGTGGTGATTGGAGCAGATTTAAATGGGCATGTTGGTGAAGGGAACAGGGGGAACGAGGAAGTGATGGGTAGGTATGGTGTTAAGCAAAGGAATGCAGAAGGTCAGATGGTAGTGGATTTTGTGAAAAGGATGGACATGGCTGTGGTGAATATGTATTTTAACAAGAGGGAGGAGCATAGGGTGACATACAAGAGTGGAGGAAGATGCACACAGGTGGATTATATCTTATGTAGAGGGGCTAGTCTGAAGGAGATTGGAGACTGTAAAGTGGTGACCGGGGAAAGTGTAGTTCAGCAGCATAGAATGGTGGTCTGAAGGATGATGTTGGTGATCAAGAAGAGGAGGAGTGTGAGGGCAGTACCAAGGATCAAATGGTGGAGATTGAAAAAGGGTGATTGTGAGTTGGAGTTCAGGGAAGAACTAAGGCAGGCTCTGGGTGGCAGTGAAGAGTTACCGAATAGCTGGGTACCTGCAGCAGAGCTAGTAAGGAAGATGGCTAGAAAGGTTCTTGGTATGACATCTGGACAGAGGAAGAATGACAAGGAGACATGGTGGTGAAATGAGGAAGTGCAAGAGAGTATACAGAGAAAGAGGTTGGTGAAGAAGAAGTGGGATTGTCAGAGAGATGAAAAAAGTAGGCAGGAGTATAAGGAGATGAGGTGCATGGCAAAGAGAGAGGTGGCGAAGGCTAAGGATAAGGCATATGAAGTGTTGTATGAAAGGTTGGACAGTAAGGAGGGAGAAAAGGACCTGTACCGATTGACTAGACAGAGGGACCAAGCTAGGAAAGATGTGCAGCAGGTAAAGGTGATAAAGGATAATGAGGGAAATGTACTCACAAGCGAGGAGAGTGTGTTGAGCAGATGGAAAGAGTACTTTGAGGGGCTGATGAATGAAGAGAATGAGAGGGAGAGAAGGTTGGATGATGTGCGGATAGTGAATCATGAAGTGCAGTGGATTAGCAAGGAGGAAGAAAGGAGAGCTATGAAGAGGATGAAGAATGGAAAGGCTGTTGGTCCAGATGACATACCTGTGGAAACATGGAGGTGTTTAGGAGAAATGGGAGTGGGGTTTTAACTAGATTGTTTAATGGAATGTTGGAAAGTGAGAGGATGCCTGAGGAATGGAGAAAAAGTGTTTTGGTACCGATTTTTAAGAATAAGGGTGATGTGCAGAGCTGTAGTAACTACAGAGGGATTAAACTGATCAGTCACAGCATGAAGTTATGGGAAAGAGTAGTGGAAGCTAGGTTAAGAAGGGAGGTGATGATTAGTGATCAGCAGTATGGTTTCAAGCCAGGAAAGAGCACTACAAATGCAATGTTTGCTCTGAGAGTGTTGATGGAGAAGTACAGAGAATGTTGGAAGGAGTTGCATTGTGTCTTTGTGGACTTAGAGAAAGCATATGACAGGGTGCCTAAAGTTGTGGTATTGTATGAGGAAGTCAGGAGTAGCAGAGAAGTATGTAAGAGTGGTACAGGATATGTACAAGGTCAGTGTGATAATGGTGAGTCCCGCGGTGGGAGTGATGGATATGTTTAAGGTGGAGGTGGGAGTACATCAAGGATCAGGTTTGAGCCCTTTCTTATTTGAAATGGTAATGGACAGGTTGACAGATGAGATCAGACAGGAGTCCCCATGGACTATGATGTTTGCAGATGACATCATTGTGGTCTGTAGCAAGAGTAGGGAACAGGTTGAGGAGACCCTGGAGAGGTGGAGATATGCTCTAGAGAGGAGAAGAATGAAGGCCAGCAGGACTAAGACAGAATAAAGGTGTGTGAATGAGAGGAAGGACAGAAGAATGGTGAGGATGCAGGGAGTAGAGCTGGCAAAGGTGGATGCGTTTAAATACTTGGGATCAACAGTTTAGAGTAATGATGAGTGTAGAGGAGAGGTGAAGGAGAGAGTACAGTCAAGGTAGAGTGGGTGGAGAAGAGTGTCAGGAGTGATTTGTGACAGATGAGTACCAGTAAGAGTGAAAGGGAAGGCCTACAAGAGGGTAGTGACACCAGCTATGTTACATGGGTTGGAGACAGTGGCGCTGACAAAAAGGCAGGAGTCAGAGCTGGAAGTGGCAGAGTTAAAGATGTTATGATTTGCACTGGGTGTGACAAGGGTGGACAGGATTAGGAATAAGTATATTAGAGGGTCAGACCAGGTTGGACGGTTTAGAGACAAAGCCAGAGAGGCAGGATTAAGTTGGTTTGGACATGTGCTGAGGAGGGATGCTGGGTATATTGAGAAAAGGATGCTAAGGATGAAGCTGCCAGGTAACAGGAAAAGAGGAAGGCCTAAGATAAGGTTTATGGATGTGGTGAAAGAGGGCATGCAGGTGGTTGGTGTGACAGAGCAAGATACAGAGGACAGGAAGAAATGGAAACAGATGATCCGCTGTGGCGACCCCTAACGGGAGCGGTTGAAAGAAAAAGAAAAAGAATGTATTTCTGATACGTTCAGAGGTAATTACTAGGCATGCAGGCCAAGAGACTACTGAGGAGCCTAGTATAATATCCAGAGAGCACTGTTTGGTTAAATGACTTGCTAACAGCACAGTAGTCAGAGGATGAGGGAATCAAACCCTGATCTACAGGGATCAGCTCATTAATAAGCCATAGCGTTAATCGTCAGTGGTATCTGTCAGATACAGGTTTACCACTCCAGATGTATCAGGGTGTTCTCATTATCTGTCAGTTGTTCTGCACAAATTGCATTTTCTTTTCACACCTTTTGCATTTATGCTTAAAAACATTAAAAAAGGTTGACTGCACCTTTGTTGAATGTACTTGTATATTTGAAAATTATATTTATTTGATTGTGTCTCTGCAGGGTGAAGGTTTGCCTGTCCAGGTACTAGTAAGTGGACACACTACCTTGCCATACCCATCAGTGTTCTCCTGCATAGGAGACTCTAATGGGGGTCTGATATTCTGCCCTTACAGACAGGGGTAATTACTAGTGCCAATCTTCTAGCAGTCCCCCATTTGTGGCCTACCTTGATGACTTCTGCTGATTTATGAGATCCTGCGTAAAGGTGGTCGTTTGTCCTTTTTTCATTTCACAAGACAAGGCTTAGAGAAGAGAAGAAGGAAGATGAGCTTGGAAGCAAGATAGTTTGACCCTGCATGTTTTGTCCCAGTTAAATTTAATAAAAGCATTTTAATACTTAATATTTTAATAAAGAATTGTTGATAGGAATTTAATATATTATTTAAGATTTTAGTGTGTAAATGTTAATATTATTCAATATCTAAATAAAATTAAGTTAATTAACGATAGTTTTTACCACGTTTACAATGAAATCGATCATGAATTATACATAGGAAGTTAACATATTTAACTAGTGTATTTGAAGATTTACTCAGAGTATCTGAAGTTTTGTTCAGTTTTTGGCATTTCATTATTTTTAAAGCTGGTTTTATTCTCCAGACAGTGTTCCATTTTTTTTTACTTTGCTAATCTGAGTTCTCTATGTTTGTACCAGGTAAGAGAACAGTAATGCGGATTTGTGCATGATTGATATATGTTTTCACTATTCTTGATGAGTGTTATAAACTATTAGAAGGCCTTGTTAAGTAGGTTATCACAGTAGTATTAAAGTGTATTCAAAGTGTTACAGATCTCGGTATGGAATGTGTTAATGCAGGGGTCAAAATGTCCCGTACCCAGGAGCTTTGGGTCCTTTCTGCCATGGAGCTGGTCCTGAAGGATGCTGCTTGGGCAGCCTGGAAACCTGCAATTTCCGGACCTTCCGCCTCATGAAGTCAGATGCCCTGTTTACTTGCCCTCATGAAGGCAGATGCTCTGTTTACTTGCCTCATGAAGGCAGATGCCCTGTTTACTTGTCCTCATGAAGGCAGATGCTCTGTTTACTTGCCCTCATGAAGTCAGATGCCCTGTTTACTTACCCTCATGAAGTCAGATGCCCTGTTTACTTACCCTCATGAAGGCAGATGCCCTGTTTACTTTCCCTGCTTAGTCGTTCAGCAACCCTTGCAGTTATACCAAGCATGGCTGTTTTGTCATTCCTTCAGTACAGACACACATGCTCTGTGGCATTAGCATGTGGTCACATTACCATCAGTTATGGCCCAAGGCTCTGAACAGGATTAGCAGAAGATCCTCACCTGTCATATTTCTAGTGAGGCTTTTGCCAAGCTTCCAGATCCCCTGATTCCAGGGTCAATGGCTGCATTGGGATGACTCTTAATATAACACCCTCATTTGGGTTCAGTGTGACTCACTGTATTGTGCATTGACCTGGAGACTGGTGCATGCCTGATGTTTGTAGTGTGCATGAGGTGTTTCCTCTTCCATGGGGAGCTTCACCAGATTGTATCAAATGCACTTATCTGGGAGGAAAGTTCTTTTTGATGAGCTCCACAAAAACGTACTGAATAGCTCCAGCAAAAAGGGAGAGGAAGCCATCTTCAGTAGAGAGTATGTACAGTTTCACCTGTAACTCCTCTGCTAAAATATATCATGCCATCAATTGGAAGATGTCTTCTCACAAAAAGAGGATGTTACCTAAGTATAGGGCAGTTAAGCAACCTTCAGTTCCTCCTAAGGAGCAGATGTATCTACTCACCACCCCTGTGAATACCCACCTCCCTTAAAGGTATACCACCCCCTTATACTGTTCTAGCATGTCGAGTGGTAGATTACTGGCGTCATCTCCAGTTCAGCTGGTCAATCTGGGCATCTTGAGACAATGCTACAATTGTCTCATGTACACAGACAACCCTCTCCTCCTCCCAACAAACACAATTACATGTGAGAGATGCAACTATATAGCCAAACTGGAGGCTGAACTCTCTCAACTCAGGGCTGGCATGACCAGACAGGAGGAGATGGCAACCACACACACAACAATCCCAGTCCCACATAGACCTACCACAACTGCAAACCAAACACATAAAAACACAAAGACATACTCAGAGGCTCCAATAAAAAACTTACCAAAACAACAGAGGCTCCCAAAGCAGACATCCAAAAATCCACCACCTCAAAACAAAACACATGCAACACATTCTTCAATAAATCAGTGTGTCGACCAATCGCAGCCCTTAAGGCCAAACACCTTGCTTGATACACTACTAATAGGTGACTCCATAGTCAGACACACTGATGTCCCACTGACCAGGCTGAACAAGGAGAAGTTGACTGTGAGCTGTCTATTGGGGGCTAGGATCTGCCACATAACACACGCACTCAGGTCACTCCAAAGCAAGTACAAATATGACTCCGTCATTGTCCATGCTGGTGTGAATGACCTGAGACGTACCTCCCTGGACTACATGAAAAGAGACATAGAGGAGCTCTCCGATTATGTAGCCCAGGCTGGTATGACCCTGACCCTGAGCAGCATCTTGCCCTCACCAAGAATTATACCACAATACAAGATGATCAGCTTTAACAATTGGCTCGAGTACTGGTGTCATTCTAAGGGGATCCAATGTCTGTCTGCCTGGGATGATATGTTGGACAAGCCACGCTGCTTTGCAAGGGATGGCTTACACCTGTCACCACTGGGCTTCCGGATATTGGCTAAGGCTCTTGCCACCCCATAATGCCTTTTTTAGGCAAGGCTCAAAAGACAAACCCACCTCCTTAGAAAACGAAAATGGAAAAAAACTAAGGGTAATGCTGCTCAATGCCAGAAGTCTAAATCTCAAGATGCAGGCACTTGATGCACTCCTCAGCATGGAGAACATTGTTGTCTGTGCAGTAACTGAAACCTGGTTCAAGGCTCCTGAGAGCACCCCAGCGCTACCAGGCTATACCTCGTATCATGCTTTTCGCCCCAAAACCCGGCCGAACCACAAAGGAGGGAGTGTCCATATTCATAAAGGACACCCACACCTCCAGGTTAGTAGCAACACATGAAGCAACAGAGACCATACAGGTGCAACTAACCATAGGCAAAACTGCTTTACAACTGGTAGCATGTTACAGACCACCCTCCCAATCTCAAGAACCTCACTCAGCCTTCCTGAAGACATTGGAGGATATGAATGTATCACAAAATACCATCATACTGGGAGACTTCAACTACCCAAACATAGATTGGGTACATTATTCTAGCCCTAATACCCTAGCTCAAAGGTTCCTGGAATTCATAAATTCAAATGCACTGGAACAACTAGTCACCTCTCCCACTAGGGGAGAAAATATACTAGACCTGATCATCACAAACATGGGGACAAAATGCTCCACACCGGAAGTATACCCCTCACTAGTGAGATCTGACCACAAACTAATCACCCTGGATATACATATCCCACCTCCACCCCAGCACAAAAGACCACAGTGAAAAACTTCTCAAAAGCAGACTTCACTCTTCTTAAGAAGGAGATGGTATCCTTTAAGCCCACTGTGCCAGTAGATACCACATCCCGCTATGCCGAATCCTTCACAAATGCTTTCTATGGACATATCCAGGAATGCATGGATCATGCAATCCCAAACAAATCCAAGTCCCTCTCCACCAAATGTAAGCATCCTGTCTGGTGGACCTCAGCCATAAACAAATTGTATAACAAAAGAAGGAAGCTACTGCACGTCAGAGCGAAATCCCATGAAGGGAAGGCGTCTCTGATCAACATTAGCAGAAAACTACGTTCTCTCATAAAAACATCCAAGGCAAACTTTGAGAGAAAAATAGCTAAGGACACTAAAGATAACCACAAAGCCTTCTTCAGCTATGTTAGAAACCTGGGCAGAAACCCTCAGATATGCTCTGAGTTGGTTCACAACAACAAAAAATACACTGAACCCACAGATATTGCTAACATTCTGGCTGACAGGTTCAGTGCAAACTTCTCACCTCCTTCACCCCCAAAAGAAGAAATACTTATCCCAGCTGAATGTAATCTCCCTGTCATCTCAGATGTCCAAGTGAGAACCGCCCTAAACAAAGCAAAAAACACAGCATCAATGGGACCTGACGGTATCCCGGGGTGCGTGTTATGAGAACTCCAAGAGGAGCTAAACCCACACATAAAAATGCTATTTAATCTTAGCCTTACTTCGGGTTATGTACCTGTACACTGGCGTACAGCAACAGTGGTCCCACTCCACAAGGGGGGTGCCTCTACAGACCCTGGAAACTACCGCCCCATAAGCTTAACTAGCCTGGTCTGCAAGACTATGGAAAGAATCATTATGGAACTCATAAACAGAGACATTGGGGACCTACAGACACTTGACCCCACCCAGTTCAGCTTTGTGAAGGGCAGATCCTGCCTTTTAAACCTGGTTGACTTTTTCGAAACAGTCACTAGAGCCATTGATGAGGGCAAAGCAGTCCATACAGCATACCTGGACTTGGCTAAGGCCTTTGACACAATACCCAACTCAGGCATCATAGATAAGCTAAACAGCTTAAAAGTAAACCCCTATGTCACTAGATGGGTTGCAACCTGGCTAAAGGACAGAACCCATAAAGTTAAAATCGCTGGAGCAATGGCAGACTCAAACCCAGTCACAAGTGGTGTCCCACAGGGATCTGTCCTGGGACCCCTCTTGTTCGGCATTTATTTCTCAGGTGTTAAAGCAAACATGGGAGGGCTGTGGCTGACAAAGTTCACAGATGACTGCAAACTAGGCTCCATAGTCGATACACCAGCTGACACACACATCCTACAAAAAGGCCTCACTGAAACGGACAACTGGTGCCGTAGTCACGGCCTTAAACTAAATGCCAAAACATTTATAGTCATCCCTTTTGGAAAAAACAAAGTACCCACAAATTATCACATAGACAGCAACCCACTGAGTACGGAAAAAGTAATCAGAGACCTGGGGACCCAAGTAGACAGCGACCTCTCATTTGACACCCATGTTGCCAAAGTGGTTAGAAAAACATTCTACCTTGCACACCTCATCATGAAGGGATTCACATCCAGATCCAAGGATGTCATTGTACCCTTATATTCCTCCCTCATCAGACCCATGATTGAGTACAATGCCCCATTTGGTATGTACCTCACCCGGCACTTGCAACAGCTGGAGAGACCACAGAAGTACCTCACCAAAAGGATCAAGGGTCTCCAACATATGTCTTATTCCGCCAGACTAAAGAAACTTCAGCTCTATTCAGTGGCATACCGCCTGCTCAGAGGTGATCTCTGCCTGACGTACAAAGCCATGTCCAATCAGGATTTGATGGACATGCTCCACCTCAAAAAATCCAAATCCATCAGGACCACAAGAGCTAAAGACTTAAACCTTGGCACAAGTATGAATAGGACATGCTGGAGGGATAGATTCATAACCAAAAGGCTTCCCATGCTTTGGAATAGGATCCCAGTTCGTATTAGGCAGAGCCCCTCACTGACTCTCTTCAAGAGAAATCTTGATGAGTGGATGGGAGATCGAAAATTTACCCCAGGAGTCACATCTGGGTCACTGCTAGACAGGGGCACAGTAAACTAATTCTATTATATAAGGGGACCTTCATTGTGTCACTACTAGACAGAGGCACAGTATTCTAGATTTATTCTGTACATTTTTGTACCATTTCATGGGGTGGCAAAAGCCACATCACTATGGCTAGGCTTACAAATGCCCCAGGGCAGATAGCCTAGTACTATACTATGAAACTATGAAATACTTCATCTCATCCTATCATATCCCCATAAATATGGGTATTGCTGAACCAGTTGATGTATGGGTACATAATTTACCACTAAAGCCTTTGTTTTATCTTCATGTCTCAAAATGTTCCACAACATAGAAATGTGCCTTTTCTGGATTTTCATGTACAAAATAATATCATCCTCAAATAAAGCCATTTTTTTTATTATAATACCAATTATCTCCTTGAATTTCTTTATTTTTTTTTCTAGTGGATCTAAACATAAAACAAATAACAAAGGGAAAAAGGACACCCCTGCCTGGTTCCCCTGTCAAACACATCTTATAAGAAAGGAACCCTCCCACCTTAACGGTCACCTCCAATGATACATTTATCCTCCTAATTAACACTATTATTGCATTAGGGAATGTGATGATGTTGCCAACTATGCCAGGAGAAGTAAGGCAGTGGATATGTAACATAAGCCATCATAGCTAGCTGGAGTTTTGTAAAGAATTATATGCCATTTATATATCAAACTGATTTGTACAGGTGCTTCTGTTGAAAATGTATTTGTAAAGTTGCTTGGTTTAAAATGTACCAAATGTGGGTCCTGCTGGAAAAAAAATACACCTGTATGTCAGATTGTATTGTAATTGTTAAAATTAATATATTGTAACAGAGAATACTGGAAGAGAATAGATTAATCTCAGTCCAGCTAACTTTGAAAAATAGTCTGAAATAAAATTATCTGTTTTAGGCCATAATGATTGCATCTTACGGTTCTGATTGCAGCCAGAGACAAAATGTCTGTGAAATTGTACAGTATTGTCTTTAGGGGTGAAGTAATTGCTACCCTGGAAGGGTGGACTTTTAGAAATGGTTTTATAGCTTCCAGATTCTTTAACACATCTTACCAAAGCTACAATAAGGCTTGTATATGTATGTATATACACATGTGCAAGATTCTGGATCAGTTTCTATTAAAGAGTGGTAGTGTGGGAACCAGAGTCAGATGACCAGAAATATGTGATGTCATTCTGTAATCCAGTACTGAGATGATGTTTTAATACTAGATGAGACAGAAGTCTCAGTGCAGTCTGTTTTTGAAACCTGACAAAGAAAGAAGACCACTCATCTACCTCATCTTGCCTTGCTTTATTAAGTAACCAGGCTTATCTCTCGGACCCTACAATAAGTGGCTTGAGGGAGGCAGCTAGGGAAGCACCTGATCCTCAAGAAAAAGGGGAGTCTTTATACTGGAACAAAGAGTTATTGTATAGAGAGTGGCTCCCTGAGGGAGGGCTAGAGGGTGAGGTAATACAGCAGTTGGTAGTGCCCAGAGCCTGCCATCTGGCACTTCTAACCATAGCCCATGACATTCTTTTGTGGGTCATACAGGTAAAAAGCATACAAAGAGACATATTATGCAGATTTTTTTATTGGCCTGGGATTACAATGACTGTAGCAGGGTATTGTAGGACCTGTGAGTAGTACCAGAAAGTAGGCAAGGCAGGGGACAAGGTCAAAGCTCCTTCAAAGTCTTTGCCTGTGATTGAAGAGCCATTTCAGAGGGTAGCTATGGATATTGTGGGGCCTCTTAGTACCCCAGGTTCCACAGGGAAGAAGTATATCCTAGTGGTAGTAGATTATGCTACTAGATACCCTGAGCTGGTGGCTCTGTCCTCCATTGAGGCAGAGAAGGTGGCAATGCTTTTTTAAAGATTTTCAGCAGGGTAGGTTTCCTGAGAGAAATACTGACTGACAAAGGTGCCAATTTTATGTCAGATCTGCTGGCTTTTCTGTGGGAGGGCTGCGGGGTGAAGCACCTAAAGACCACCCCCTACCACCCCCAGACTAATGGTCTTGTGGAGAGGTTACACTCTACACTAAAGACCAATCTACAGGCATTTTCAAACCAGTTTAAAAGACAGTGTGACAAATATTTGCCCCATCTGCTGCTTGCAAACAAAGAGGTACCCCAGGAATCCACAGGATTTCACCTTTAAGTTGCTTCCATGGGACCCAACAATATGGGCATAGGATGAGAGGGCCTTTGGATTTGATATGTGATTAGCGGAAGGTTGGGTGTGAATCCCACAAGGAGTCTGCTGTGGCATATGTCCTAAACCTCAGGACAAGGCTCAGGGAGCTCATGGGCTTGGTCCAACAGCAGGAAAAATGTCTGGTATGATAGGAATGCTCAAGCCCGAGAGTATGCTGTGGGACAGCAGTTTATGGTTCTCATTCTTGTAGACACAATAAGTTGCAGGCAGCTTGGAAGGGACCCTTTGAAGGGGTAAGGAAGGTCAGTGATGTTAACTACATGGTAAACCTGCTAGGCCAGAGGCAGGGGCACAATTTCTACCATGTTAACATGATGAAGCCTTACCATGATAAGGAGGCCCTGGTGCAATGGATGGCAAGAAGAGTCGGAGGAGGATCCAGTGACTGATTTCTTAGTGATGTCTCAGTGAAGCTTGGACTGACACCTCAGTGAAAGGGGTAGCAATGTCCCATTGGCTATCCCCTACCCAGGTTCGAGAAATCTGAGCAGTGTTACAGGGGTTTGGGGGCATGTTCTCTAGGAAACCTGGGTGCACCCACCTGGTGCAGCACCATGTGGATAAAGGACCCCAAAGGCCTATCAAGCAGGCCATTTACAGGGTGTCTGAGAGAATCAGACAGACTCTGAGGGTGGAGGTACAGGAAATGTTGGAACTGGGGTAATCCAGGAGTCCAGCAGTCCCAGGGCCTCCCCATTGTTGCTGTTGCCAATGAAAGATGGTAGCATCAGGTTCTGTGTGAACTACAGAAAGCTAAAAAGTCACACAGAGTCAGATGCTTACCCCATGCCTAACACAGATGAAGCCTTAGAGCAGCTGGGGGGCTAAGTATTTGACCACTATTGATCTGACCAAGTGCTACTGGCAGATGCCCTTGACTCCTACCACTAGACAAAGGTCAGCATTTCTGATTCCTTTCAGTGGTGAAGTCCCAAGACTGGAAAAAAGACCCTTATTAGCCACAACAAAAACATGAGATCCCTCATCAAAACCTCTAAAGCCAGCTATGAAGGCAGAATTGTGAAAGACACTAAAAACAACCACAAAGCCTTCTATGGTTATATCAGGAATCTCCACAGCAATATCCAGGTTTGCTCTGAGTTACTGCACAATGGTACCTCCTATTCTGAGCCAACAGATATTGCCAACATACTGGCCTACAGATTCAGTGCCAACTTTCCCCCTTTCCCCCTCTAAATGACCAATCACAGTACTGGGGGAATGCCAGGCTCCCAGCATTACTGCAGCACAGGTTAAAGCTGTATTGTCCAAGGCCAAGAATACAACTTCCATGGGACCCAACAATATCCCTGGATGCTTCTACATGAACTACAAAATGAACTGGCACCACATCTGTGTGTCCTGTTTAATCACAGCCTCACCTCAGGCTTTGTCCCTACCAAGTGGTACACTGCTACAGTCATCCCTCTCCATAAAGGGGGAGTGACTACAGACCCTGGAAATTATTGCCCCACCAGCCTGACAAGTCTGATATGTAAGGCTATGGAGCATATCATCATGGACCTAATTAACAAGGATATAAGGAATCCCCAAACTTTAGATCCCATGCAGTTTGGTTTTGTGAAAGGTAGAGCATGCCTGCTCAACCTGATTGATGTATATGAGTCAGTTACCAGGGCTGTGGATGAGGGCAAGGCAGTTCATACAGCCTACCTCGATCTAGCCAAGGCCTTTGATACCATTCCCCACTCAGGAATTACTGATAAACTTACCAAACTAGGCATCAACCCCTATATCAACAGGTGGGTTGCAAATTGGCTCACAAATAGAACCCGCAGTGTGAAAGTAGCTGACTCAAAGTCTGACTGCTGACCAGTCACAAGTGAAGTCCCACAGGGATTGGTCCTGGGTCCTCTCCTGTTTGGTAGCTACTTCTTAGAAGTCCAGGCCAACATGGAGGGAGTCTGGCTAACCAAGTTCACAGATGACAACAAGCTGGGAGCCATTATTAACTCCCCAAGTGATGTAGACATCCTACAAAAAGGCCTCACTGAGACCAATGACTGGTGTCGAAACCATGGCCTTAAGCTTAATGCCAAAAGATGCATCGTCATCCCTTTTGGGAAAAACTCAGTTCCCACTAATTGCCACATCGATGGGAGCCCACTGAACACTGAAGGCATTATAAGAGATCTGGGGACAAAGGTTGACAGCAATCTCTCCTTTGACCACCACATTGCCACTGTGGTCAGAAAGTCCTTCTATGTGGCACATCTCATTACCAAGGGTTTTGCATCCAGGAAGAAAGAGGTCATCATCTCTCTCTACTTTTCCCTCATTAGGCCAATCATAGAGTATAATGCCCAATTTGGCATGTACCTCACTAGACACATGCAACAGCTGGAAAGGCCACAAAAGCACCTCCTGAAGAGGATCCTAGGCCTTAAACATGTCCTACATGAACAGACTCAAAAAACTCAAGCTATTCTCTGTCTCATATCATCTACTAAGAGGATATCTCTGCTTGACTTACAAAGCCACGTTTGACCCAGCTTTGTTAGAAATGCTACATCTAAAGAAATCCGAATCCCTCCGCACCACACACTCCAGAGACCTCAACCTCATTACCACAATCAACAGAACATGCTGGAGGGACAGGTTCATAACTGCCCATGCTCTGGAATAGACTTCCCATACATGTCAAGCAGAGCCCCTGACTGGCCCTCTTCAAGAGAAATCTTGATGAGTGGATGGGAAATAGAAAGTTCACCCTGGGGATCACTCCAGTGGCTCTACTCGACAGAGGCACTGGGAACTAAGGTCGGGTGGCATGATGCCAGGGTAATCCTATGGGCTAGGCTTGTAAAGGCTCTAAGGCCATTATCCTAGTACACACCTATGAACCTATATCACAACATATCTGGCCCCTCAGAAACTTGCTAATGACAATCTGGCCACATTTCTGCTATCACCTTGAATACTGATACTTTAGATAATTTGAATTTAATTAGTTACATGTTCTGTTGCGATGTGGTTACTGTAAGTATATCATGTTCATTCTAACAGGATATATGCTCTTCTGTTTAAGGAGCTCTTCATTCATATAGTCTGCCTTGTGAATGCACAGACTTATTGTGAATTTTGTATCTGTACTATAAACTCTAAAGACAGTACCCTTTCATGTGCTGTAATTTGTAATAATGTCTATTTGTATTAAATGTGTTTTCCTACTTTACCTGATAATAATTGGAAAGGATCATCTATCTGTCAGTTAATAAATTATTAAATAAAATAAATGGTTTGCATCTGCCCATAATGTGAAGTGGATCCCATTTTTAATCCTGACAAGACTTGTAATGCACCCATGTCCTGTGCTCATGCATACTTTGTAAATGGGATTAGTATTTATTACAGTCTGAGCCGTGCTCATTTTCTGCCCAATGACATAATTGTAATTTGCTTCTGTTTAAAAGTCTCACAGCTACTGAGTTTGGTATAACATTTTTACTAAGCTTTATCATCTCATGTGGGATTGGTTGCATACTAACTCTGTTTTAGTATCCTTCTGCCTGAGTTTGTTTATACTTTTGATGCTCTGAAGAGGTCTGTTGTCATACGGCACCCTGAATATCTGGTTCTAGCAGTCTGTAACTCTCCGGAGTAGACGGCACTCACTTTTCCAAGGTCCGCAATATTTAAAATGAATGCTGTTCATGATGCTCTAAGAATGGAAGCTGTTTACTGTTTCAAGAGACAGTCTGAGTGAATTGTTAGAAAAAGCTCATGGGACAGAGCACTGATCTTATAAATGCCATGGCTGCTACTCGTATGTTTATAAAGTGAAAGTAATTTATAAGTTCTTTGTGTAGGTTTTCTGTAACACCTTCCTTTGTGTAGTATGCTGCATACTTTTAATGGCCATGGAAACTGAAAATGACAGCCATAGCCTCTCCTTTCTGTCTTGCATTGTGAAGTGCTTTGAGATAAAGATTATAGGCGACTCTTACCTCTTTCCTTCATTCATTTTTTCCTTTGTTTTTGTACGTTCCTGACATTTCCTTTTTTTTTCCTTTCTCCTTTTCCTTATAGAAATTAGTGGACTGGAAGTTTAAAAAAAAAAACCAAAACCAAAAAAACTATATACTAAAATGTTATAATGCACATAAGTGTGTGATTCAATTTTCTAACATGTAAACCTAGAGTTTGAATCCTTTGTTTCATTGTGTAACTGTATGGGATGAAATGATGAACAGTCCCCTCCCCCTGCTTTATATGTCTCTGCTTTGTGGAACAGTCTTTTGGAAACAATTTTAATCTAACTGCGGTAGCGTTGTCGCCTCACAGTAAGACGTTGTCCTGTTAGATTCTCAGCTAAAGCGTCTTCTGTGTGGAGACATGCGTGAATGGGCGTACCTTCGTTGAAGGTTGTGCATCTGGGCTGGCAACTCAGCACGTAAAAATCTACTGCCAGTCATTAGCAGACCAGAGTTCCGCTGTGGCGACCCCTAACCAGGAAAAGCCGAAAGACGCAACAACAACTCTACCTTTGATGGTTAAACACTTAGATATTGTTCTTGTTGCACTTTAAAGGAACTAGAAGAGGTTAATTACCTGTGAACTGTGGGTGGGGCTAGGTGTGGGTATTTTTATTTTTAAACATTCAAAGGTCCAAGCTCATTTGAACTGGCTTTGCCATAGAGTAGACTGCATTCTAGGAAAACATATTTCTTAGTCTGTTATACTCGTATTGTTATCCTGCTTGACTGCATGTATTTTTATTACAGTTTGTTATTCAAAGTCCTTTTATCCTGCGTATTAAGAAATTCTGGTCAGGGCAGGAAAATAAATCTTGAACCTCTTTGTTATATGTAGGAACTAGAAAAGGTTAACTATCTCTGAACTAACAGAATGAGCTAAACTGTGGTATTTGTATTTATAAACACTGAAAGATTTTCCAGAGAAAGCTCACTTAAACTGTCTCAGCCACAGAACAGAGTATTACGTAAGACATTGTTCCAGCCCGCATTCTCTGTTTCTGTTATGTTAAACTCAGTGGCTCTGGAACTGTCTGCCCTTATATAAATTTCACAACAGAATTTCCTTCCACTTCTGTTTCACTGGCTTATGCTAATAAACTGAAAAAAAAAATCATGAAAGCAATTCCCTTAAACTAATTCAATTTATTTGTATATAACCAAAATACTGACTGTCCACTGGTGTAACCAACTATCCCCTCAGAAAATCTCACTCAGAAGAGGTTCCCCTTAATTTTGTCACTAAGCTGTTTCACTGCATACCATCAGTCATCACTGTTTTGCACTGAATTTGGATTTGTACTATGTTTAAATTCTGTTAGCTGTTGTCTGTTAGTGGTTATTTGTACTGATAGATAACCTCAGACACACTGACTCTCACCATGGATTGCCAGCCTGCTTTAGGCTTATCCTTGGCCAGCCTAGTAGCACTTGGTTTTCCTGAAGCAGTGTAATAACTGCCTTGATTTTACTGATATCTCATTTCCTCTAACAATAGTAATTCCACCTGTGAGATACACTTATTTATCTAATTTAAAGACTAGTGTCTATGTCATACCTGGTTAGTAAACAGCACCACAACAGTACTGCATGACCACAGCACTACATGACACCACATTACCACAGCACTATAACAGCACTGCATGACCACAGCACCACAGCAGCACTGCATGATCACAGCACCATAACAGCACTGCATGAGGACAGCACAGCAGTACTGCATGACCACAGCACCACAATAACACTGCATGACCACAGCACCATAACAACACTGTATGATCACAGCACCACAACAATACTGCATGACCACAACACCGTAGCAGCACTGCATGACCACAGTACCACAGCAGCACTGCATGAGGGCAGCACCACAACAGCATTGCCTGACCACAACATCATAACACTACATAACCACAACACCATAACAGCACTGCATGAGGACATCACCACAACAGTACTGCATGACCGGAGCACCACAAAAGTACTCCATGAGCACAGCACTGCAACACTGTCTTACCACGGCACTACAATAGCAATGCATGACCACAGTACCACAACACTGCATGACCACAGCACCATAATAGCACTGCATGACCTCAGCACATAATAACAGCACTGCATGACCACATCACCATAACAGCATTACATGATCACAGCATCACAAAAATATGGCATTACCACAGCACTGCAACAGCACTGAATGACCACAACACCACAACACTGCATGATCACAGACAACAGCACTGCATGACCACAGTACCACAACAGCACTGCATGACCACAACTCCATAAAACCACTGTTTGACCATGGTACTATAATAACACTGCATGACAACAGCATCACAACAGCAATTTTACACAAGATGAGGTAATAAAGATGTTTGCCTATACATCCCAGGGCTGCTAAATATCCTACTAATTTGCATTGGCCATGTAGCCAAAATAATAACACCACACCCATACCTAAGCCTACTGCTACTAAGAGTCACCTATACTTCAATTCTATACACTTAAGGTCCCATAAGCCTCCAGCACATCCCAAAGGTGTCTTGGTCTTTGGTGACTCCTTTCTAAGACACACTGACATAGCACTCGCCATGTTGGCAAAGGATGAATGACAGCTGCCTCTTTGCTGACAGGATTGGGGTGCCATTAGGACGTTAGGTCACTGCGTTATTCTAGATAAAATTACAACCCTGTAGTTGCCCTGTGTGGTTGAACTATCATAGGAATTTTACCTGAGGGGGCATGGCTGATGCAAAGAGACATTGCTAAGGTGTCTGCTCATATCTTCAAACAAGGCAAGGTTCTGGCAATAAACAGCATTTGCATTTAGCAGAATGATGTCTAAATTCAAGGGTAAAATAACTGTCTTCAATAACTGGCTGATGAATTGGTGTCATTCTGTGGAGATCCAGTGTTTATCTGTTTGGGATGAAATGGTCTTCAGACCCATTCCCCTGATTTGCCTGGGGTGGCTTACACCGCTCACGTAAAGTTTTTGCATACTGACTAAAACTCTTGCTGCCTCTATAGTGTTTATGTTAAACAGAGTTCACCTGATGGCCATCGTGATGTAATAGTTAAAATCCAAGTAATATCAAGATAGCCAAATATCAGAAGCCCAGTCTGAACTTGAAATATTTGTTATCCTCAAAGTCATCAACATTTCTTGTGCTTGGTTTTACTTTAGAGATGGGACTCCTTTTATTTCACTGTAAAGTTCCCATCATGCATTCATAGGATCATAGGAGATTACTAGGCTATCGACCCGGCGGTCATTTTAAGCTTAGCCCTTTCAGCCCAATGTAATACCATAGAGGTATGAGTCAATACCCATACCATAGAGGTACAAGTCAATATCCAAGATTGCATTTAGTGATGACTGCCCATATCCAGGAGGGTTGTGGGCACTATTCCCAGTAAGAATTTACAGTGCCCTATTCACTCATCCATAGGTTCACAGGTTGGTACTAGGCTATCAGCCATAGGGCCTATACAAGCCTAACCATAACAATTCCCTGGCTATTTCTTCCCACAATATTTGATTCCGATCCACTGATAACTGTGGGGAGTATCCTTATTTATTTGTAGCTCCATTGTTTGTCATCATATTCCACACGATATAAATCTGTAACTGGATGAAGGCCTAGTAACAATCAAAAAGATTAATTATCACATTATAGACAATTACAGAGTCTCCTCTATAGCCCCTTCAGAATACTTTAACTAGTTGGAAAAGTTAACCTTTTAACCAAATACCTTTTTTATGGGTAACTTCAACTAGCTGCACATAAAATGGCAAACACATAATACCAATAACCAGTATGTTCAGAAATCTCTGGACTTTGTCCTAATGTTGCCTTTTCCACCAGACATGAAAACCTTCTAGATCTTGTTCTCTCTACACAACCCACAGATGCAAAATACCCCACTTCTTATCTCCTGTCAAATCTGACAATTATGCTGTGACCTTTTCCATGAAAAACTTTAACAGCCTGTAATAACTGTTCTACATTCAAGGATTACTCTGAAATTAACTATTTACCAACTTACCATTTACTAATCTTAATCTCAAATGGTATAACTTTGAAGCAAGCTGTGCATCTAAAACTATTGCCTACTACTCTAAATTTTAATCGCTCTTTCTTAGATATACTGAGGTACCCATAGCTCTCTGATGCAAACATAAAAGCAAATTTAAAATGAACCCATACATTGAAGCTGACACATTAGCAAACTAGAACAAAAAGAAAAAGCCGCAGGCTATCACTGAAAGATCTTAGCTTCATCATTATAAATAGAATTTAAGACAAGTTAGTCCCTCAAAAGTACCATTTAGAAGTGTAAGGCTGACTATGGACTTAGGGGGGCAACCCATTCAAAAGACATCCATAAAGCCTTCTCCATCTAAATGAAGACACTTAGAAGTTTCCAACAATTTTTTTCCTGAACTTGGCTCCAATGGTGCTTTCATCTCTGACCCCAAGGCTATTACTGATATTCTTGAAGATTAATTGTCTTCCAACTTCACCTCACCCTTTCATCTGCGCCCCATTTTCTACCTCACAGCCCCCCTTTTCAAATCATACGAGCATATTTTTTCACTGCTTTTCAAAGTTAAAGATACTAGTTTCAGTAACCTTGAGAATATCCGTGGATGTCTGCTGAGAAGTTTCAAGTCACACCTAGCAAAATTCTTCTATTAACTCTTCAACCTGAGCCTCTGCAATGCCTCTCACCTGTGCAGAATTTTGCAGAATGTCTAGACTGTTGTGTCATATTTGTGGTTTGTTCCTTATAAAACTGACAGTTTTCTGTCAGATCATTCAGGATTGAAGTCACTAAATAATATCAGACGTTTGATTTTCATACTTTATATCTTTCAGAAAACGTTTGTTAATGCAACACGTTATTCTAGCGACTTTCTAAGTTTACAAGAGCAATACGTAAAATGTTTCCCTGATTTCTTGGGCCTTTCCACCTCTCATGATTTTCGGCTTTGTCCAGATTTCTTGCATTAAGAGGTTGAGAGGTATGGTCTCTCCATAAACACCATCTTTGAGGTGTGAATAGAGACTGTTGTGATGGCCTTGCATAAATGTGTTTCCCTCTGCTGAGTTGGGGAATTGCAAGCATGTATGACCTTCATCAGTGTCTGGCAGTTAGCATAGAAGATTAAGGCTTTGAGCTGCTAATGAGCTGCATTCTATGGTACAAAGTTTGATTCCTTCATCCTTCAATTGCCTAATGAGTGGCCTTGAGCATTTCAGTTAGCCAGGCAATGCTTTGCAGTAATTGTGAATTTGGAATAGGGTCATTAATGGTCTCTTGGACTGCATGCCTCATAACTACCTATGAACCTATTAGTCTCGTCAGTATTACTTGCAAGCCCATAGAACATATTATAGCTGAACGAATAAAGAGTAATATAGGTGACCTTGTATCCCTGGTACATACCAGTTCAGCGTAATAAAAAGGCACAGCATGTTGGCTCAACCAATTCGAACTATTCAAAAGACTCAAATATCTTTGTTAAGCCAGTTTAGAAGATTGTTAGACTGTGCAAATTTAAATGTACTATAACATGACATATTTCCATAAATTTAACTGGACTGTAAAATGTGTCATATTTGTATTATGTTACGATTACTCCTGTTCTACATGACATTGTAATGATTGTATATGCATACCTTTGGAGCTTTTCTACCCGGGTCTCCGTTGAAAATGGACATGTATCCAGTCAGACTATCCCGGTCAACAAATGTAAAATAAATAAATAAAATAAATAAAAGGGTGACTGAGGCCATTCATGAAGGCCATACAGGCCATGGGCTACGGATAAAGGGCATATAGGACATGGTGTCTATCTGGATCTTGCCATGGCCTTCAGTACTATCCCCGGTACTAGGATTCTTAACACAGATTTCCCCAACTCAACATTAAAACATATGTCGTTTTTTTAGTTTAAAAAATATGTAGTTTGTTGATAGCTAACCAGCTATCTGATTAGAACTGATGTTGTAATGCTCAAGGGCATTTGTACTATATTAAAAAATGTCTCCAGCAGTGTCCCACCAGGGTCTACCTGACCACCTTCTCTTTGGCATATGCTTCTAGGGTATGAAAGCTAATATACAATGATTATGGTAAACCAAGGTTGTTGATGATTGCAATGTGAGTGGTTGTAAAATCCCATTTTGATATTTAGATTCTCCAGCAAAGGCTATATCAGACAAATGTTTGGTGTGTAAGTCACAGGCTTACCTTCAATGTTAAGAAAAGCAGTATAGTTTCCTTGGGTAAATGCGCCATCACTGCCACATACCGCATAGGTAACATTATATTAGGTTTGACATAGTTATCAGAGATTTGGGTACTTATATTGATAACAATCTATTTGTTTGACCACCACAATTCAGTTATGGCTGGAAAATCTTTCTACCTTGCATAACATGTTTGTCATAGTATTTCTTCAAAGTTCAGAAAAGGTATAGTCCCTCTATCTTCCTACTTTATTAGGTCCATCATTAAATATAATATCTTCTTCAGCATTTATTTCACTAGACAACTAAACCAGTTTGAGAATCCTTAATGCTTCCTCTCTAAATGATTGCAGGTCTTGCCACCCTTACATACTCTGATAGATTAAAAGCCTTACCCCTAAATCTCACATGGGCTTCTGAGGGGCGAGCTCTGTCTAGCCTTCTGTGCTATGGATAATCTTACAGTCTTTGGAATGCCTTCATTGAAAATATTTCAAATCTGCATAAACTAAAAGTACTGTTGGTGATTCCCTGCTAGTTTTCCCACCCACCCTCCCCTTTGTTAAACTGCTTTTTAAACCTGGTGATTTTAAGTTGACCACCCCTACTGTAAATTGAGTTTAATAACTACTTTCTTTCTGCACTGCTGTTGAAATCTTGAATTATTTATATGCCTTTCCTTGAGCTTATATTGAAAAACTGCATTTTGGCCCTCATTGTCTATTCTACTCATTTACTTGCTCTGAATTCGTTATCTAGCCAGCTGTTGGATAAAGTAGTGTATTTTTACACTCTAGCAACCACTTGTTTTTGCATCAAGAGGTCAGTGGATTTTCTATATAGTGCACTGGGAGGTAGCTTGGTCTGTTTAGGCTGGGGAAACAACTGAGGTTTCTGCATGAATTTTTATTGGTTGGAGGGGTTATTAACTCATTCCCTCCAGTACAGCTCTTTTCAGAGTGCACTTTTAACTCCCAGTGGGTGTGGCTTGAGCCTTTAAAAATGAAGTTATCATGCTATAGTTCAAACAAATATTCATATCTCTGGAACTGTAAGTGTTACTAGAAAACTGTAAATAGCAAACTATACAGGTAAATTAATCTTTCCATTAGAGGAATTCATTCAGTTTGATGCTTTAAGATGAATTTTATAAGCCAAAATAAAGGCAGTGAATATTAATGTTGTAATGTTGTATAAGCAGTTTATGATATCTCAGTAAACATTAAAGCAAGACACATACTGCCAGCAGGATTTTCTTCATACAGCTGTGAGTTTTTATATGAGGCTATGCAGTTCTGCCTGTGTTCTCTGAATGCTGAGATTTGTGAGTTTCGGCTTTTCCTGGTTAGGGGTCGCCACAACAGAACTCCGGTCCGCTAATGATTGGCAGTTGATTTTTACGTACCGGCTTGCCAGGCCTGACGCACAACCTTCAACGAAGGTACGCCCATTCATGCATGTCTCCATGCAGAAGACGCTCTAGCTGAGAATCGAACCAGACAGCATCTTACTGTGAGGCGACAACGCTACCGCAGCACCACCACCGCGGTAATCTTTCTGAATGCTGAGATATTTTAGAGAAATATGAAAATTATTGCAATACAAATAAACAGCATACAATTAATATTTAATATCTCTTTAACTGCATTAGACAGATGTCAAATATCAATGCAATTGTGTTTGCTATCATATATGCTTTAAGATGAAATTTTCTGATACCTTGCATGTAGCATGGTTTTGGAACTATTAATGCAAATATGACCAAGCAATAATATTTAACACCTGGAGGCATCAGTAGGAGGTAACTGCAAAACCACCTGGAGATGCACTTGGCTATAATGAGTATAGCGTATCTTGTTTTTAGTGCCTTTAAAAATTTTGTATAATCTGAGTGGCTCTTGCCTAAATTATACAAAATGAAGTACTGTTATTGAATAATCACACTTTTATAAGCTGTTTAAAGCACACTATTGTATCCATATCTTTAAGTTTGTTTGTGATAGCATTTCATATCTTTTAAGTTTGTGATAGCAGTTCACTTTGAATACTCGTTTACTGTGCCCTTACATTTAGAGGTATGGCATTATTCATCTAGTGGCAGTAGGTGTTTACCTGGTTTATCTGACCTGGGAAGTACACAGAAGGGCTCTAAGTATTCTTTTGCACTTGACTTATATACTGTGGCTGTACTTCAGCAGTTTCAAGAAAGAAAAAAACTGTACTGTCTACTGCTGCATTATAGGTTTATAGGTAGGTACTAGGTTATTGGCCCAAGGGCCTAAGGAAGCCTAGCCAACAAGGTTCCCTGGCTTATGCCACCCAAGAAAGTTAATTTCCTGTGCCCCTGTCGAGCAGAGCCACAGACGTGATCCCCGGGGTGTATTTCATATTTCCCATCCACTCATCAAGATTTTTCTTGAAGAGTGCTAATGAGGAACTTTGCTTGACATAGATGGGTAGCTTGTTCCAGAGTATAAGAAGTCTCTGGGGCAGGAATTTATCCCTCCAGCATGTCCTGTTTATTGTGGTGACAAGGTTTAGGTCCCTAGAGAGTGTAGCTCGGAGGGATTGTGATTTCTTTAGGTGTAGCATGTCCAACAGTTCTGGGTTTAACATAGCTTTATATGTTAGGCAGAGAGCTCCTCAGAGTTGGCAATATGCTACAGAGTAAAGCTGTTTTTTTTGAGACGGTCAGATGTCTAGTGAGGTACATTCCAAAAGGGGCATTGTACTCTATAATGGGTCTAATGAGTGCCAAGTAGAAGGGAACAATGACCTCTTTTTTCCTGGATGAGAACCCTTTTGTAATAAGGTGTGCCACATAGAAGGATTTCCTGACTACTGTGGTGATGTGATTATCAAAGGAGAGACTACTGTCCACCTGGGTCCCAAGGTCTCTTATCACACATTCAGCATTAAGTAGACTGCCACTTATATGGTAGTTCATGGGTACAGAGCTTTTACCAAAGGGGATGACAATGCACTTTTTGGCATTGAGCTTGAGGCCTTGCCTCTGCCACCAGGCATCTGTCTCAGTGAGGACCTTCTGTAGGATGTCCACATAATTTGGGGACTCGACTATGGCTCCTAGTTTGCAGTCATCTGTGAACTTCATTAGCCAGAGTCCTTCTGTGTTAGCCTGTACTTCAGAGAAGTAGATACCAAACAGGAGAGGTCCCAGGACTGAACCCTGTGGTACTCCACTTGTCACTGGTTTGAAGTCAGATTTGGAGTCTACGACTTTTACAGTGTGCATTCTGTCAGTGAGCCAGTTGGCAACCCATCTTGTGACATAGGGATTTATGCCTAGTTTAGTGAGTTTAGCTATAATTCCAGAATGATGGATGGTGTTGAAAGCCTTGGCAAGGTCAAGATAGGCTGTGTGAACCACCTTACCCTTGTCTACAGCTTTGGTGATTGCCTCAAAGAAGTCAATCAGGTTTAGAAGGCATGATCTGCCTTTCACAAACCCAAACTGGGTGAGGTCCAGAGTTTGAAGGTTACCAATGTCTTTGTTTATGAGTTCCATGGCCTTGCAGACCAGGCTCGTCAGGCTAATAGGGCGATAGTTCCCAGAATCAGTGGTGGCTCCCCCTTTGTGGAGTGGGATAACTTTTGCTGTGCACCATTCAGTGGGTACAAAGCCTGATGTGAGACTATGATTGAACATGGTGCTTTGGTGGGGAGCCAGTTCATTTTGAAGTTTGTGTAATACGCAGCCAGGGATGTTGTCCATTCCTATGGATGCTGTGTTTTTGGTTTTAGAGAGTGCAGCTTTTACCTGCGTAGATGTGATTACAGTGACTCTGCATTCTTCCTTTGTAGATGTGGGCCCTTTAGGGGTGAGAGAGGTAAAGCCTTTAGGGGTGAGAGGGGTAAAGTTAGCACTGAACCTATCTGCCAGGATGCTGGCAATATCAGTTGGTTCTGTAATTTTTGTGCCGTTGTGTTGTAACTCAGAGCAGATCTGGGTGTTGCCATTGAGATTCTTGACATAGCTACAGAATGCATTGTGGTTGCCCTTAGAATCAGTGGTGATTTTGTTTTCGTAGCTAGCTTTGGAGGATCTTATAAGGGATCTCAGCTTCTTACTGAGGCTGACCAGGGAGCTCTTCCACTCATGGGATTTTACTCTCTTTTGCAACAGTTTCTTCCTTCTGTTGTAAAGTTTGTTTACGGCAGGGGACCACCAGATTGGCTTCCTTTTTTGGAGGATAGCGTCTTGGTTCTGTTTGGGATAGCACGATCCATGCACTCGTGTAAGTGCTTATAGAGTGCATTTGTGTAGGATTCAGCAGTCGTACCTGTATTGTCCATCTGCATGGGTGTCATGATGTTCGCCACTTCTGTCTTAAGAAGAATGAAGTTGGCTTTGGAGAAATTTTTTACCATGGTTTCCTTAATGGGGGGTGTGGGCGGGATGCGGATATCTAGGGTGATTAACTTATGGTCAGATCTGACCAATGAGGAGTTGATTTTAGGTGTGGAACACTGGTCACTCATGTTGGTAATGACTAGGTCTAGGATATTGTTGTCCCTGATTTGGGTGTGGATAAGTTGATCCAGGGCTTTGGAATTTATGAATTCCAGAAAGCGCTGAGTGAAGGAGTTGGTACATGAGTAGTTTTCCCAGTTAGTGGTGGGGTAGTTGATCTCGCCCATTATTAGGGTGCTTGGTTGAACCCTAATATTTTCCAGTATATCAAGAAAAGAGGAGTGGGAATCCTGGGGCATGGTGGGGGATCTGTAGCAAGCTACAATTTGGATTGCAGTTTTGCCCAGAATTAGTTGCACTTGGATAACCTCATATGCATTATGCTGCAGAACTAGCCTGGAGGTGTGGATATCCTTAATGAATATGGACACACCTCTGCCTTTGGTGGTCTGGTCCAGGTTAGATGGCCAAAAAGTGTGGTATGAGTTATAGCCTGGTAATACAGGGGTGCTCTCCAGAGCCTTGAACCAGGTTTCAGTCACTGCACAGATATCAATGTTCTCCATTTTAAGGAGTGCCTCGAGTGAGTGCATTTTGAGATTTAGACTTCTAGCATTGAGTAGCATTACACTCAGTTTTTGCTTGCCTGTTCCTGTTACAGTGGTGAATTTGTCATTTGAACCTTGCCTAAAAAAGGCACTATAGGGGCGGCAAGAGCCTTAGCCAGTATCCAGAATTCCAGGCGTGACAAGTGCAGGCCATCTCTGGTAAAGCATCGTGGTCTGTTGACCATGTTGTCCTAGGCAGACAGATACTGTCTCCCCTTAGAATGACACCAGAAGCTTAGCCAGTTGTTAAGTAGTTAATTCCACTGTATTACATTATATCTGTTAGTTGTAGGTAGTTTGTGTGGTCTTGTTAGACTTGGGCTCCAAAACCAGCTATTCTACATTAAGAAGGTGTTTTTCTGCACCTTTGTGGCAGAACTGTGCTGATCTGACCTGACTGAGTTGGGGACTGGTGGTGGAAGGCTTACTGTGTGCTTTCCTGCTTGGTAGTTAGCTTAAAATTTGTTTCTCTTTGCTTGTATTTAAGCTTTGTGTTTGCACAGGCTTTGCTATTGATACTCATAGCTGTTCATAGGTTCATAGGTTCATACTAGGCTATCTGCCCTAGGGCATTTATAAGCCTAGCCAGAGTGTGTTTGGCTTTCGCCACCCATTTTAAATTAATTTTGCTATGCCTTTTTTTGAGGTTAGTATACTGTGCCTCTGTCTAACAGTGACACAGAAGTGATTCATCTTTGGCAACTTTGCTACTGATTGCTGAGAATCTGCTTTCACTTGGAGCAGACCACTACTGAAAGACAAAAATAAAATAAGTGGTTTTTGCACTTCTCTTATATACCGTGACTGTACTTTAACAATTTATTAAGCTATTTGCTGCTATTTTTGCACTTTATAGCAAAAAAACTGCTGCTTTAAGTAAATTGCACTGTATTACACTGTATCTGTTAGCTGTAGGGATGTTGCAGGTAGTTTGTGTGGTCTTGTTACACTTGGGCTCCAAACCAGCTATTCTGCATTAAGAAAATGTTTTCCTGCACCCCTGTGGCAGACGTGTGCTGATCTAACCTGTGTAAGTTGGAGACTGCTGGTGGAAGGCTTATTGTGTGCTTTTTGTATTGGTTGTTGTGTCTTTCGGCTTTTCCTGGTTAGGGATCACCACAGTGGAACTCCGGTCCGCTAATGATTGGCAGTAGATTTTTACATGCCGAGTTGCCAGCCCTGATGCACAACCTTCAATGAAGGTATGCCCATTCACGCATGTCTCCACACAGAAGACACTCTAGCTGAGAATCGAACAGGACAATGTCTTACTGTGAGGCGACAACGCTACCGCAGCACCACCACCATAGTTAGGTTAAATTTTGTTTTTCTTTGCTTGTATTTAAGTCTCACATTTGCATAGTGCTGTTCTTCATGCAGTGGAGGTTAGTTGTGCCCTGTATAGACATAAAAGCCTAGCAGCTCAGTTTTTCCATAAACAGCTGTCAGTGAAACCCTTCCAAGCTTTTCTGCTGCTCTAGTAGCAACTCAGCTCTGCACTGAGTAGTGTTGCCTTATTGATCAACCTTAGCCTACACAAAGTATAGGTCTGTCTTGTAGTCTTGGAGCTATCAGCACAGTTCCGTCAAATTAACCCATTCCCTTCATTAATAAAACATGCAGTAAGAGGCTGCTATCATGGATGGGAAGTTTCCCATAATCTTTGTGGCCAGCCTGATAGACATGGGCTTCCTATGGCAATGTAGTAATTGTCTCATGCATACTGATGACCACTTACTCCTGAAACAAACAAATACTTTACGTAAGAGATGTAGTTACACTATGAAATTGGAGGCAAGTTAAGGACAAACTGATTCCAATCGGGTTGTCAACACACACACACACACACACACACACACACACACACACACACACACACACACACACACACACACACACACACACCTAAATAATGACATGACACATAAACCTACATATGTGGAAGTACCCATATGGACCTTATTGACAAGGACATAGGCAATCTCCAAGCTCTGCAGCCAACCCAATTTGGATTAGTTAAAGGTAGATCATGTCTGTTAAACATGGTTGACTTCTTCGAGAAAGTCACCAAAGCCCTAGATGAGGGAAAGACAGTGCATACCACCTATCTTGACCTAGACAAGGTATTTGACACAATGCCCCCACTCAGGTATTATAGAGAAACTCTCCCAAATTGAGAATTAACCCCTACATTACCATATGGGTAGCCAATTGGCTCACCAACAGGACACTTACTGTCAAAGTTGGTGACTTCTCCTCTAGCAAAAGACATTCACCAATGACATACCACAGGATTCCATGCTGGACCTCTTACTGTTCAGAATTTGTTTCTGAGATGTCAGGGAAAACTTGGATGGCCTGTGGCTGACCACGCTCACTGATAACTGCAAACTGGGAGCAATTGAGTCTCCCAATTATGTTAATAGACTGCAGACAGGGTTAACACAGACAAGTGATTGGTTCCAAAACCACAGATTAAGCTAAATACAAAAAAATGCATTATTATTCCCTTTGGGGAAAGCTGAAATTCCTGCTAACTACCTTACAGACCACACACCCCCAAGTTTAGACTCAGTATGTGATCAGGGTACTCAGGTTGATAGCAATCTGAACTTTGACCATCACGTATCCACAGTAGTAAGGAAATCCTTTAATGTGGCACATCTTAAAAGTAAAGGCATTGCATCTAGATCTAAGGATGTTATAATTCCATTATACTCGGCCCTCATTAGACCAATAATTGAGTACAATGCTCCCTTTTGCATGTACCTCACTGGATGCCTGCAACAATTGGAGAAACTCAGAGGTTTCTCACCAAGAAATTACAGGGTACACAAAACAAGTCTTATGTGGAAAGACTGAAAGACCTGTCACTATATTCTGTCTCTTACAGGTTGCTGATGGGTGACCTATGCCTGGCTTACAGGGCAGTCTCTGACATGGCTCTGATGGAAATGCTACACATTCATAAACTGCATGAGGGTCACCCACTCCAAGGATCTTAACCTAGCTTCTGATATGAACGGGTCATGCTGGAGAGATAGATACATCTCCCAGAGACTGCCACTTCTCTGGAACAAGCTTCCAATTCATGTGAAACAGAGGCTCTCCTTGACCCTCTTCAAATGCAACCTAGATCCATGGATGGGTGACCACAAATTCACTCTTGGGTTTGCACCCATGTCCCTCCTGGATAGAAGAAGTCAGTATTAACCACCATAGACCCTTACCTTTGTGAACTTCACTCACCTAACCACTGGGACAATTTGGGATAAATATGGCTAGGCTTGTAAGGGCTCTAGGGCCATTAGCCTAGTAGCCTTCTATGATCCTATGAACCTATGAATTTAAATGCAATTTGGTAAGCCACATTAACAATAACAGAAGGCACAATAGGTGTGTGTATATATATATATATATATATATATATATATATATATATATATATAAAAGCTGTTCGGATGACTACCTGGCTGATGGCATATTTCACCTGGGATGTGTGGAGGTAATATAACTGATGGGGACTACTATTAATCTCCAACCAGTACTGGGTGATATGGCTAAGCTTCTTGATGGTGTGTGTCGGAATAAGCAGGTGGGGTGAAGTAGGCAGCCTTGCTGGTTGCAAAGTGTTAGGTGACACAATTGGTAGATGCGGATCAGTCTTCAGTACAACACTGGCATTCAGAAATGAATGTCTGTATTTCATTTATAGTCAGAACTGAATTTGTAGTCAGTACTGAAGCGCATCTTTGGTGCTTTGTGTGTGGCATAAACTGTAGCATCTGCTGGCTACAAAAGTAGCAAGCAGTGCGCTGCAGTTTAAAAGTTAAAGGACTTTTTTAATAATTTCCATCCCAGGAATTCAGGACCAAATCCCTTTAACACTCTGTGTGCTGACTGTAGCACCTGCTTGCTATAGATCGAGTAAGCAGATGCTACAGTTTAAAAAAAAGGAAGAAGATTTTTTTTTTGATTATTTTCAACTGTTTTCTGCACTTCTGATTAACTAAAATAATATTTGCTGCATATCTGTTTAGCTTGGCGGCTTTTGAGTTGCCCCCCTGTACTATAAATTTGATGTTGGACATTCCTCCCAGTCCCATTGCATCAGTTCATTCTACTGAGTACAGTGTGATCAGTTGTGAAGACCTACCCCTTTAGCTTCTTAACCCTGAATTATCTTCTGTCTCCTCAATTTCTACTTAAAAAGTGCCTCTTTCTACTTTATTTTGCTGCTTGTGCAAAGGAGTTCAACTGCATTTAGTTTGCTACATTTGTTACTGCTTGTTACTAGCCTGATTAAATTGATGACAGTGTTCTACTGAATTGCTGCTTTATTTGAGATGTTTTTTACTGTTGTGATTGTGAGCTAATTTATCACATTTGCACTGTTTTAGAAAAAATTGCTGATTAACTGCATTTCATTACTGTTTAACTGTATTTCGTTGCCATTTACTGCAATTCATTAGTGTTTAACTGTATTTTGCTGTATTTCATTACTGTTTAACTGTATTTTTCATACTGTGAATTCTGTTTTTGTCTGTAAGTGGTTAAACTGTGCTTTCTATGAGTTTTACTCTGTCCTTACCCTTACATTGTGTGGTATAGTCTGGATACAAGGTTTGCTGCATCAAGAGCTGTTTGTTTTTGCCCTCTGTGTTTCTGGCAGCCATCTTGTGTTGCCTTCAGTGTTTCTGGCAGCCATTTTCTGTTGGTAGGGGCCTATCTCCTCTGCCAGTGAGAGTAGCAGGGCTGCCTGGACATTGTCTGGCACAAGCTGATAAAGAAAGCAGGGACTAGCAGGACTGGCTATTTTTCTGTGTTACTAGAACCTTCTATTTTTGTGGTATTTAAACCCATGTTTTAGTTGGTTTGGCCTTGTTTGCACATCATGCACTGCAGCTGCACTGTTGTTAACCCATTATGAAGTATTCCAGCTACAAATTTTCCCTTAGTAGCACTTGTGAGATCACCTAGTAGTACTCCTCTTAGACCTTCTATCCTTTACCCCCTTAGCTCTCACTGGCCTCTCTCCCTCAGATTCTGAGAAATATGGATGGACAATTTCCTATGGTTTCTCCTGCCAGTCTGGTTGATATGGGCATCCTGAGACAGTATAGCAACTGCCTCATGTACACGGAGAACCCTCTACTACTGCCACCTAGGAGCACAATTTGTGAGAGATGCAATTACATTAAGAACTTAGAGTCTATGCCCTCACAAGGCAGTATATCTGGCACTGAGAAGGTTGTCAACACAAACACCACACCTAAAACACCACCCACACCTATACAACATACACCCAAATATGGGGATGTCCTCAACAAAAAACATACTCAAAAGAGACCTCTGAGGCAAAAACACATGCGAACTCCACTCCCCACCACACACACCGCTCATAGCCCACACACCTATGTTTCACATCCACTAAGACCTAAACATAAACCTAACATATTAGTCACAGGAGACTCCATTGTGAGACACACAGTTGTGCCCCCCCACCAGGCTGGATAAGGAGAAAGTCATGGTTAGTTGTCTGTCTACTGCCATCCACTCAAGTCTTTCAACAACAGGTACTGTTATGACTCTGTCGTAGTCCATGTTGGCATAATGATTTGAAATGCACCTCCCTGGACTATATGAAGAGGGACATGAATGAGCTCACTGAATGTGTGTCCCAGGCAGGTATGTTCCTAGCCTTAAGCAGCATTTTACTGTCACCCAGAATGATGCCTCAATACAAACAGAAAAGGATTGACTTTAACAATTGGCTTAGTTTCTGGTGTCATTCCAAGGGGATACAGTTCTTGACAGCCTGGGAAAACATGATCAACAGACATGATGCTTTGCCAGAGATGACCTGCATCTGTCTCCCTTGGGCTTCAGGCTTCTGGCAAAGGTTTTTGGCTCCACCATAGTGCTTTTTAGGCAATGCCATGAAGTCAAAGCTGCAAACTCGAAAATGTTATCAAAATGCAAATTAAAGGTCATGCTGCTAAATGCTAGGAGTCTAAACATGAAACTGCACTCATTGCAAGCATTCTTAACCCTGGAAGATGCTGACATTTGTGCAGTCACAGAAACCTAGTTGAAAGCTGCGGAGAGCACCCCAGCCATACCAGGTTACTCATCCTATCATACATTAAGGAGGTGGCATTGCAATATATATTAAAGACATACACACCTCCAGGCTGGGAAAACAGTATGACATACATGAGACACTCTAGGTGCAGTTAACCATTGACAAGACCCCTATTCAAATCATAAATAGCTACAGGCCCCCAACTTTGACTAAGATTTCCTCTCCACATATCTGGACCTCTTCGAATCAATCAGGATTCAACCTTTTACCCTGATCCTGGGTGACTTTAACTATTCATCCATAGATCGGAAGAACTACTCTCAAATGCCTAGAGATTCCTTGACTTCATCAGTGCAAATGCCTTGGACCAGCTGGTTGACACCCCCACAAGAGGTGATAATATTTTGGACTTGGTATTAACCAACATGTGTAACCACTGCAGCATACCTACAGTGTCATCCTCCCTCTTAAGATCTAACCGCAAAGTAGTCACGTTCAAAGTCACCATCTCCTCCAATCCCCTCCCCACCTAGGGCAAACAAAAGCTTCTCCAAAGCTGATTACAACCTCCTGATGGAAGATGTAAACAGCTTCACAGCCCCCTTCCCCTCCATAGGAACTGGCACATATGTCCAAACCTACACCAAAGTACTATACGAGCATTTATATAACTACATGGAATCAGGAATACCAGAGAGGACAAAATCATTCTCCTCAGGGAAGAGTAAATCTGTCTGGTGGACATCTGCAATAAATAAACTCTATAATAAAAGGAAAAGAAATGCTGTCCAGGACCAAGGAGGAGCAGGTGCCTAACTGGAAGCAATCTCTCCTTAGCCTAAAAAAGCAAATAAGAATGCTAGTGAAACCCTCCAGAGCAAACTTTGAGTCCAAGCTGGCCATATCTTCTAAAGACAATCATAAGGCCTTCTTCACTTATGTCTGCAATCTCAAAAGAAGCATTCAGATCTGATCAGAACTGGTGGTCAAGGACACCACATACACAAACGCTGCAGATATAGCCAGCCTGCTGGCAGACAGGTTCAGTGAAAGCTTCAGCCTTTTGTCCCCCCATCAATAAATCAGGACATCCCCAGCATCTGACCCTCTCTTATCTCTAGGGAGCAAGTCATCACTGGCCTCTAAAAGATAAAAAATACAGCCTCTATGGGACCCAATAACATCCCAGGCTGCATCCTACATGAGCTTAGGCAGGAACTTGCAGTGCCATTAGGCATCCTATTCAACCAAATCCTAAGTACCCACTTTGTCCCAGCAGAGTGGTGGACAGCCACTGTCATCCCTTTGCACAAAGGTGGAGCATCCACCAATCCAGGAAATTATAGGCCCATCAGCCTAACTAGCCTGATCTGCAAGGCCATGGAATGGATTATCATTGATCTCATTAACAAGGACACTGGCAACCTCCAAACTCTCAATCCCACACAGTTTAGTTTCATCCAGGGAAGGTCATGCATGTTAAATTTGGTTGACTTCTTTGAGACAGTCACCAGAGTCATGGATGAGGGACAAACGGTGCATATCACCTACCTTGACCTTGCCAAAGCCTTTGATACTATTCCCCACCCAGGTATAATAGATAAACTCTCTCAACTAGGCATCAATCCGTATGTTACCAGATGGGTAGCAAACTGGTTCATTGATAGAACCCACCTAGTCAAAATAGCTGAAACCACCTCAAGCAGTAGACCCATAATGAGAGGTGTACTCCAGGGATTGGTCTTAGGGCCTCTGTTGCTTGGGATATACTTTCCTGAGGTGCAGGCCAAAAGCAGTGGGCTATGGGTGACCAAGTCTGCAGATGACTGCAAGCCTGGTGCTGTCATCAATTCTCCTAATGATGTGGACATCCTCCAAGAGGGTCTCTCCCAAACAAATAACTAGTGCCAGAAACAGGACCTCAAACTGAATGCCAAAAATACATCATCATCCCCTTTGGTGAGAGTGACATCCCCACAAGTTATCACATGACTAACAAGGTCCTAAGCATGCAATCAGTCCTGAGGGGCTTGGGCACCCAGGCTGAGAGCAAACTGACTTTTGACCACCATATTGCCTCTATTGTATGAAAAGCTTTCTACATGATCCACCTCATTAGTAAGAGTATCTCATCCAGGGACAAGTAGGTCATAACATCCCTGTATTCTTCCATTATAAGAACCATTAATGAGTACAATTCCCCTTTCGGTATGTATCTCACAAAGCACATGCAGCAGCTGGATAGACCACAGAGGTTCCTCACCAGGAGAATCCAGGGGCCTCAAGCATCTAGCCTACACAGATAGACTAAAAGCCCTGTCCCTCTACTCAGTCCCCTACAGACTCATCAGAGGTGACCTCTGTCTGGCATACAAAGCAATCTGAGATGGGACTGCTGCAGATCCGAAAGTCAAGCTCCACTCGTGTAACCTGAATTCAATCTCAATGCCAAGAAATGTATAGTTATCCCCTTTTGGAAAAAAACATGTACCCATGAATTACCACATAGGTGGCAGTACACTAAACACCAAAAGTGTGATAAGAGACATAGGGACACAGGTGGACAGTGGTTTCACCTTCAGTAACCACATCGCCACAACAGTCAGGAAATCCTTCTATGTGGCACACCTCATCACTAAGTGCTTTTTATCCAGAAAAAAGGAGATCATTCTCCCACTGTACTCATCCCTCATTAGACCCATTATAGAATACAATGCCCCATTTGGTATGTACCTCTCAAGACACCTGCAACAAGTGGAAAGGCTGCAGAAATACCTCACTAAAAGAATCACAGGCCTAAAGCAGATGACCTATGCTGACTGCCTTAAAAAACTCCAGCTAAACTCTGTCACATATCGTCTACTCAGAGGCAATCTCTGCTTAGCATACAAGGCCATGTCAAACCTAGAGCTGTTGGACATGCTACACTTAAAGAAATCCCAATCCCTCAGAGCCACACACTCCAGAGATCTAAACCTTGTCATCACAATAAACAAAACATGCTGGAGGGATAGGTTCCTGACCCAGAGACTCCCCAGACTCTGGAATAGACTGCCCATACATGTCAAGCAGAGCACCTCTTTGGCTCTCTTCAAAAGGAACCTTGACGATTGGATGGGAGAAAGGAAATTCACCCCAGGGATCACGTCAGTCACCCTGCTAGATAGGGGTCCAGGAAGTAAATAGTGTGGGAAGAAATAGCCAGGGAATTGTTATGGCTAGGCTTGTATAGGCCCTAGAGCCGGTAGCCTAGTACCAAGCTATGAACCTGTGAACGCGTGACCTCAACCTGGTCTGTGACATCAACAGGACTTGTTGGATGGACAGATCTGTGTCCCAGAGACTCCCCATTCTGTGGAATAGACTCCCTCTCCATGTCAAGCAGAGTACCTCATTAACCCTTTTTAAGAGCAACCTGCATAACTGGATGGGGAACAGAAACTACACCCCTAGGATTCCGCCTGTGTCCCTGCTGGACAGGGGCTTTGGGTGCTGGCTTGTTGGAAAATGGGCTAAATTCTTGGGCAGGCTTGTAAGGGCCTCAGGGCCAATAGCCTAGTGCCTTCCTATGATCCTATGCTCATCCATGCTGAATAATATAGGCTGTTAATAATGAGGCTGTTAAGTATATACATGATGTGCTATATCTTAAAAACACCACATATTGACACTGTAGTTAAAATCCAGTGTTTTATGCTTGTTTGTAATATCACACAAAATTTTGTAACCACCTTATGTGATTTCTAGTGCAATATGAGATATTTACCAAGAATATAATGTCCTGCCTTTGAGGTAGTCAAGATAATGCCAGATACTGTCACAGCAGCCAACGTTTCCATCTAATCCTTTTGCCTCCCATACATCATGTGTGCTAACCTTAACCCTAATCCTGCCACAGTTCATAACCTCAGCCTTACACAGTACCTTAGAAAAACTGTTTCCTTAACTGTTTCCCTAACTGTACTACTGCATAAGACACACACATGCACAAAATGTAACCACGTGTGCAGTACTAAAGCTATCCCCTGTCCTAGCCTTACTCTAACCCTAACCCACAAATACTCACACACACACTCCTGAAAGAAAATAGTACTCTGTCTCCATGTAAACTGTTGTTAGCGTAATTATTAGCTTGAATAAAAAGATGCAAGAATGATATGAAATATAAAGGGTTAATTTAGAAGTAGGAGAAAATGCAGAAAAATAGTAAGTGTGCTGGCAAGCATATCTAACTTAGTTAAAATTCTGGCATCCATGTGAAGGAGCATGTTATTGAGAAACAAAATCTGTAAAAATAACTGCCAGATGGCAGCTGGAAGGACATCAACGAAGTAAAGAGATGTAAAATCAAGTTTCAGATAGTGCTGGAACACCACGTTTCAGATAATGCAAGACTGAGTTTCCGTGGATCATCAAACTACAAAGAACCAAAGACAAGGAAACAAAGGAAAGCTGTTATACAAAGAAAGAACTGTTATACATCAGACACTGAGAAATCAGACACTGAGAAAAAAATATCAGACCTTTTAGTATAAATGTAACTGTGCATAAACAAGCTTTGGATATTTGCCATAGAGAGCTGACAGTATCTGTGTTGCATGCTTGTAGATCTGAAAAGAAAAATGTGATAGTAAAGCGTATTAACTGAAACAGTTGTCTTCGTGTATTTATTGAACTCAGTACAATACAGCAATAAGACTAGATGTTTACAATAAATAGTTAAATGAACTGTGGTATGCATGTATGGTAAATGCAAGTAACAGCAAGAAACAAACAGGAAGACGTCATATAATTTTTTCAACTCCTACTGCTAATGTCTAAACTTTTACACATCCAAAAGTTTCAGCATTAGTAAACAAACTCACTTACCTGTGTACAACCAAATCTCACATATCATATGGAAAGTCAGTGGTCCCAAAATCAACATTTGAGTATTCAAAAACAAACAACATTGATAAAAGACACACAAGTTCACTTAGATGCGAACTGTAACTACACACACACACACACACACACACACACACACACACACACACACACACACACACACACACACACGCACACACGCACACATGCACACGCACACATACACACACACACATACACACACACACGCACACACACAAACATATACAGTTATTTATGTGTGTGTGTGTGTGTGTGTGTGTGTGTGTGTGTGTGTGTGTGTGTGTTTAACACTTCTGCAAATGGCACTCTGTGGACCATACACCAACAAACATTTTAGGATGAAACCTAACATAATCTTCTTTCCTTACTTTTTTTTTTAAGAGGACAAGCCTTCCTGCACCCCTCAATGTAGGAGGCTGCACCCTCACACTTCCTGCTACTTATATGCTAATAGATCACACAACAGTGTCCTTGCTGTACCACTACCTTTTAAATCTCTTTATTTTTTTTATTTTATTTATCCTTTGTTGACTGGGTTAGTCCTACTAGGCTGGTATACACTTTACAGGGGAGACCCAAGATTATATTTATACTATTAGGAGAAATTTGGCTAGGGAATCAGGGAACTTCCCCTGCTCTTTTTGAGAGGTGCCATATGATCTTTTACATTCACTTGAACTACCACAAACACCTGCAGATGGGAAAATCGGGTTCATAGGTGATTACTAGGCTAATGGCACAAGAGCCTTTACAAGCCTAGCCAATGATACCCAGGATGTGACAATATTATATCTTAATTCCCCAGATATAGAGTGGGGTAGTGTCAGGTAGTGGGTCTTCAGGTGTTGGAGCTATTTTGCAGGCTGCCTCTGTCCATAATGGACATGAGCAGTACTCCAGGAGTGAATTTACTGTTCCCCATCCATTTATCCAAATTCATTTTGAAGAGAGTGAGGGTCATGCTTTGTTTTACAAAGATAGGAAGTTTATTCCATAGATGAGGTAGCCTTTGGGATGCAAATCTGTCTCTCCAGCAAGTTCTGTTAGAGTCACAAATAAGGTCCAAGTCCACAGAATTCATAACCCTTGTATACTTTTTCTTACAAATATGTGACATTTTCAAAAGGGCTGGGTCAGAGAGTGGCTTGTAGGTCAGGCATAAATAATCTCTAAATAAACAATATGAGACAGAGTAAAGGGATAGGGCCTTTGGTTGGTCTGCATAAGACATGTGTCTTACACTTTGTATTTGTTTAGTGAGAAACCTCTGGGGCTGCTCCAGTTGCTATAAGTGTCTGGTTAGGTATATGCAGAAGGGAGCATTGTACTTGATTATGGGTCTGATGAGGGACGAGTACAATGGCACTATGACTTCATTTGATCTCAATGCCATGCCTTTACTTGTAAGTTGAGTCACACAGAAGGATTTCCTCACTACTGTAGTTTCCTGGTGGTCAAACTTTAAGTTACTATCTGTGTTCCTAGGTCCCTCACCACTGGGTTTACTTTAAGGGGTGCACTATCAATATTATAATTTGTAGGGATACCTGATTTACCAAAGGGTATGACTACGCATTTTTAGCATTTAGTCTTGATCAAGGTTTTGGCATCAGTCGTTTGTCATTTTTAGGCCTTTTTGTAGAGACCGCATGTGGTATTGCCTTTGATCAACTACACAAACATCTTAGAATGTTGAGATCACATGTTTGGCACTCCAAATTATTCAAGGCTTATATTGCCAAAAATATAACCCCACGAGGATTGAGAGTGAGAATACAGCCACTTGTTGGTGACATAGATGAGGAGCTCAACAGTGAATGGGCTGGTATTCAACAACAAGCCAGTATGTCTTTTGTTAAAGCACTGGATAAATTTCACGATCGTGTAATAGACAGGGAAATCAGTACAGTGTTGAAACTGGTTAATGATGTACAACCTTTTGAGGGGGAAACATTTTTTAATAAACATCTTACGGAAGTAGCCACAGATCTAAGCAATTTGGAAGAAAAATTAAAATTGAAAAAAAATCAAAAAATTTAATAGGGACCAATCGGACTACTAAGAGTCAAATCCTTTTAGTACCACCAATAAACATGTCAGATTTCTTTCACATCAAACTCGCCCTCCTAAAAGGAAAAGACCCAGGTCAATATTAAGAAATCGTACCCCAGAAACTGGATCACCCACAGATGATCCTTCTTCTTGCACTGATAATGATCTGCAGACTGTGTCAGGTTCACCATCTCCCAAAAGAACACTAACCAATATCCCTTTAGGCCTAGGTACCAGCGAGGGGGCAGAAAACACAAGAAAAATAAACAGCATTCAGAGTTTGCTGAAGTTAGCAATGCAGAAATAAATGCAATTTCCAATACGAATGTTTTAAATTTATCTGATTTTGTGTTGACATCCACACAACTGTCTGTTCTCAATAAAGGCCTTACATTTATACCAGGTTTCTTTGTATCTGAAGATGTTTTAGCACAAGACGTTGTGTCTTTTTGTAGATTGTTAAATTTGAGATTATATTTTGGTGACCATGACAATGATTATACTCAAGATAAATTTGTTTATCATAAATCACAATTTTTGCCTCCCATGCACCCTATTGTGCACCAATTTCAAAACAATATTCTCAAAGATCTACATTTTTACGGATCAGACGCTCGATTGAAACCCAATAATATAACACAAGCTGAACAAATAGCTATCAAGGAACTGCAGAGTAATAACAATATAGTTATTATTTCAGCCGACAAAGGTGGGGCAGTTGTCATTTTGAATTGGTCAGATTATGATAATGAAGCAAGGAGACAACTTACAGATAATAAATATTATTCTGAAATGGCAATCAATCCCACCTTTAGGTTTAAAAAACAAATTGATGAATTTTTGTTATATGCCAGGGATGCTGGTATTATCAACACTGAGGTTATGCATCAGCTTATGATCCAGGATCCATCTAATCAATATATATACTTCCTACCCAAGATACATAAGAACCCTGTCAATCCCCCAGGAAGACCTATCATGTCAGGGAAGGGTTATATCACAGAACCCTTGTCTCTTTATCTTACCAAACAAGTCAAGCCACTACTATCATTGGTACGCTCATGATTACAGGATACCACCAACTTTTTACAGATCATCTCTGAAACACAGTTAGAACCAGATTGGCTAATGTGCACACTTGATGTAAGTGCCCTCTATACTAACATTCCCCATTCAGGTGGCCTGGTGGCTTTGGCACACTGGTTGGACGTGTCGGGCTTATATCGATCTGAATATAATGAATTTTTGGTTAGCCTTGCAGAACATGTTTTCACTAATAATGTCTTCTATTATCAGGAGACCTGCTATTGGCAAACAAAGGGCGCAGCCATGGGGTCATCATTTGCTCCAATTTATGCTGATTTGTTTATGGTCTTTGTGGAAAGAGATCTCATTTATAATAGCCATAACAACATTCATTTGCATCATTTGGATATCTGTAGACATTATTTGGATGATTGTTGGATGGTATGGAAAGGTGGGATCGATGAATTGTTTGAATTTTTGTTATATCTCAACAGTAATAAATGGGGTCTCCATTTTACAGTACATTATGACATTAATACTATCACTTTTTTGGATGTACTGATAAATAGATTACCTGATCACACCTTGGATACTAAGGTATTCAGGAAACATCCTGAATATAATACTATCCTCCATGCCTCCAGTTTCTATCCACCACATATTGCCAGAAATATCCCCAAATCACAATTTATTAGAATGAAATGCATATGTTCCAATGAATCCTCTTTTCAAGAACATAGAAAAGATCTTACCAACAGATTCAGATCCAGGGGGTATAAAATGGGACATGTTTTACATGCAAGCAATCTGGTCAACAAACTTAAGCGGGATGATTTGTTATGTTATAAAGAACATAACATCAGGGTACCACAACCGATTAGGTTCACCATGATTTTTGGTAGGAACTCAGACACTTTAATACAAAGTGTACACAGACATTGGAACATTCTACAATATGATTCTGAGGTATCCAATATTATACCTGACAGATGCCTTTTCTCATTTAGAAAGGGCATGAATTTAGGTGATTGTTTTAATCATTATAAACATCCACATGACAACAGGATGTCTCAATACATACAGACCAGACTAACAGGGGGACCTTTGATTGGCTGTTTTCCATGTGGCCATTGTAGTAATTGTAATAAAGTCAGTAAAAGCAAACAATTTTCCAGTCGTAATTCTGCTGTAGTTTATGATATCCATTTTTTTGCCAACTGCAGCTCTGACTGGTTGGTTTATTTGGCCACGTGCACATGTGGGTCTTTTTATGTAGGACAAACTTCACATCCCCTCAGACTGAGGATTTCCGAACACACTTAACACACCAAACTGCAAAATTTTCTTTTATGGTTATTGACATTATAAAAGGCAATAAACAGAACAAAACAGGTTGGCACTCTCTTCTAAATTCGAAAGAAAAGAAGTGGATTGTGAAATTAGGTGGTTTATTCCCACCAGGTCTTAATGAACAATTCTAGGTTTAACCATTCAATTACTTTCTAAGCATATTTAATGACAACATTGGGATGATTGTATTTGCACTGAGGAAAGCTGTGTTTTTCAATGCCAGCCGAAACTGGTCTGGTTGTCTTTTTGTTGTTTCAATAAAATTTATTCCAGGCTACAGTTTGCTGGCTCATTCCTGTTTTTTTTTCTTTTTGTAGGATGTCAACATCATTTGGGGATTCAATAATTGCTCCCACCTTACAGTTGTCAGTGAACTTGGCGATCCAGAGGCCCCCAACATTGGTCTTCACAGATGTATATACCAAACAGGAGGGGTCCCAATACTGAGCACTGTGGAACACTGCTAATAACAGGTTTCCTATCAAAAGTGGATTCACCTATCCAGACAACATGTGCCCTGTCAGTGAGCCAGTTGTCTATCCATCTGATGATGAGAGGGTTTATGTCTAACTCAGTAAGTTTATCTATGATCCCTGACTTGGGGATTGTGTTGAATGCTTTGGCCAGGACTAAATAAGTGGTGTGTACCATTTTACCCTTATCCATGGCCCTGGTGACATTCTTGAAGAAGTTCACCAGATTGAGCAGACAATACCTCCCTTTGATTAAGCCAAATTGGGTCTGGTCTAGTCTTTGGATAGTTCCTATGTCATTATTGATCAGGTCCATAATAATTCTATCCACGGCCTTGAAAATAAGACTGGTGAAGCTATGGGTCTGTAGTTCCCTGGGTCAGCTGATTGCCCCCCCCCCCCGTTATGAGGGAGGACTGTTGCAGTTCGCCATTCCTCTGGGACAAAGCTTATCCAGAGGCTGTGATTAAAGAGGGTCATATTGGCCCTGATACATTCTGTTTTAATCTATTTATGAAGCCTCCTGGAATGTAGTCAAGCCCCATGGAGGCTGTGTTTTTGGCTTTAGCGAGCACAATAAGAACCTGTTTTCTCATAATGAGTGGTAGGGTGATGGTTGTGGGTATTTAATCTCTCTCTCTCTCTCTATATATATATATATATATATATATATATATATATACACACACACACACACACACACACACACACACACACACACACACACACACACACATACACATCCATAGATCTATATATCTATATATATATATATATATATATATATATGTATATATATATATAGGTGTGTGTGTAAGAGTGTGTCTACTTTGATTCACTGAAAACTTGTTTCACTGAATTTCAATTCACCCTCAAAAAATCACTGAAAGCTCAAATCACTGAAAACTCATTTCACTGAATGTTAAGTACTGTTGGGCAAATAAAATGCATATGCCCTTTTCTCCACTGTAGTGCAATACGGGAGTTAGTATATATAGTTGGGAGGTGTGGGGGGCAAAGCTTTTATATTTATGAATCTCATTTTCACTGAAAGCTAACAATATAAAACCAAAATTAGGTGGGGAGCTGCATCCCCCACCCCCCCAACTATATATACTAACTCCAGGATCACACTACAGTAGGGAAAAGGGCATATATGTTTTATTTGCCCAACAGTACTTACATTCAGTGAAATGAGTTTCAAATGATTTGAACTTTCAGTGATTTTGTGCGAGTTTTTTGAAATTCAGTGAAATGAGTTTTCAGTGAATCAAAGTAGACCCATATATATACATATATATATATATATATATATATATATATATATATATATATATATATATATATATATATATATATATATATATATATATATATATATATATATATATATGGTTCTACTTCATAATGTTGAAAGTTCATAACATCTAATTGCAAAACAGCGAGACCAAATGATCGAAAATTCAAAACATCTAAAACTCATAACATCGAATCTCACAAGATCGAAAACTACAAAGCAAATATAAATAACATCCCACAAACATTTTACTATGTTTCTGCAGGGGGACAAGCCTCCCTGCACCCCCCAACCCCCCATAAATTAAGTATACCGACTCCGAGATTACACTACAGTGGGAAAAAGTTAATTTCCTAACTTTACTGTATAATGATCAGCATAAAGAATGTACACATAATGCCTAAATCACTACCTGTATAGCCTAAACGCACATACAGAGTGGCATAATAAACACTATATACAGATTAACAAGTTTTAGATGTTTTGAATTTGGTCTCGCTGTTTTGCAATTAACACACACACACACACACACACACACACACACACACACACACACACACACACACACACACACACACACACACACACTCATGATTGTAGTACATTTGTTTGAAAAGATTGATAGAAATCCCATTTGGTAGAAGATTTATTTGGTAGAATCACATTTACTTGCGAGCACATAGTGGTTGTATTTTCAGGATAAATTTTGAAAAGTGGGGTAGTTAGCTGACTTTTGCTGATAGTGTGCTGTTTCTGATGGTTTTTTTTGTCTATTTTTTTTTAATTTTTGATCTAACTTATAGTTTGAAAGAGTCACAGTCAGTAAGGAACTGAAATCACTATTTTCTGGTGGAAATCACTGCTGGTCTGATTTTTAAGGGTGTGCTAGTGGCAATTCCATTGTTTTGTGAGATTTTTCCCTTCTTCGTGTTGATGCAGATGTGGACTTGTTATATATAAGTTGGGGAGAATAAGGTGCTTACCTCATCACATCAGGGAAAACACTTGCAGTTTTATTTTTCTCCCTTGTGTTTTGAGAATGTGTTAATTTAGCTTGTAGTAGTAATAAAGTATTTGATTTAGTTTTAAACTAAAATGTGATTCTACCAAATGAATCTTTTACCAAATGTGATTTTAGCTACTTTTTTATACCAAATTTGACTCTATCGTTTGTGTCCAGAGCAGAGGAAGTCCTCCATTATGGTTGTTTTTTTACCTGGTGGGATGTAGATGGCTATTATGTTGATGTGCTTGTTAGGGATTATACAAAGTTGGGAGATGAGTACTTCTAAATTAGCTACATCGGTGGGACTGATAGTAAGTCTATCAATTTTGAGACTATCATTTTATAATATTGTTATGTTGCTACCACACACACACACACACACACACACACACACACACACACACACACACACACACACACATTTTTTTTTATGTTGGGTTTATAATCAGTTACATGTCAGGAAATCTATGGTCAAATTATAAATGTTTGTCACCTGAATATGACAACAGAAGGGGTGTTCTCTGAATTCAGTTCTGAGTCTGTACCTAGTTGTAATTTTTATGTCAATTTTTCATCATATGGTACATGTTAGTAAAGGAATTTCCACATTTCACAGTGCTGTGACATGTCCCATTGTTTGTGGTCACATACACTCACTGATGTAATGCAAACCATATCATTACATATGGTCCCACACGTCACACTGCTATGACATGTGCCACTGTTTGTAGTCACATACATGCCATGACAGATGTAACTGTATGTAATGCAACACTCCCCACTCTGCTGTGACACTGAAAACGACCCCATATCCATGCTGCTGACACATACCAGTGTGTGTGTGTGTGTGTGTGTGTGTGTGTGTGTGTGTGTGTGTGTGTGTGTGTGTGTGTGTGTGTGTGTGTGTGTGTGTGTGCGTGTGTGGAACCTGGCACCTCATGTCCATCTCTATGGCACATGCCAGGGCATGTCATCTTACATCGTACACTATTGTGAGATGTATGACAAGACGTGGTGGCATACCCCGACAGTGCTGCAACACATTCCACTGAATGTGGTATCACACTTCACATTCCACTGAATGTGGTATCACACTTCACATTCCACTGAATGTGGTATCACACTTCACTTGGCTATGACATGTTGATGAATGTAGTCCAATGATCCCTGCTACCATGACATGACATGTTGATGAATGTAGTCCAATGATCCCTGCTACCATGACATGACATGTTGATGAATGTAGTCCAATGATTCCTGCTACCATGACATGACATGTTGATGAATGTAGTCCGATGATCCCTGCTACCATGACATGACATATTGATGAATGTAGTCTGATGATCCCTGCTACCATGACATGACATGTTGATGAATGTAGTCCGATGATCCCTGCTACCATGACATGACATGTTGATGAATGTAGTCCGATGATCCCTGCTACCATGACACACAAATCACACTTCACTTGGCTATGACATGTTGATGAATGTAGTCCAATGATCCCTGCTACCATGACACACAAAACTATTTGAGATCTCATAAGCTGTATTGCAGTGGGTATCACTGCATGTTATATCATACACAACAATGTTGTAATACATACTAGTGCATGTGGTTCCATATCCCCCTTTCCTTTGACACATGCCAGCGTTCACTGTCCTGTACTCCAAACTGCTGTGACACATATAGGTGCATATGTTATATAAACTATATAAGCTATTTCTGCCATCAGTGAACTATATAGCAATCCTATATTTGAGCTAGTCACTTTATTATATTTAATAATGCAGACATCCTCATATCCTTCCTGAAACTTAAAACCAAACAACTTTGTATAACAGTTATATACATACCACCTGGCCATAACTACTCCATACTAGAAGGCATCTTATCTTGGATGTCCCGAAATATTTCTAACAAAACTATCATTATGGCTGACGTCAGTCTCAATTGGCAAAACTTAAACTCAGACTATCCCACCCACAGTCTAAATCTGTCTGGTTTTACTCAACTCATCAAATCTCCTACTATGTTCCATAAAAGTATGAACCAAAGTTCAATTCTGTTCTGGATCCTAGGGTCAGACTCCGCAAATATTTTAACTTAGGTACCCTCCCTGACACTTTAAGTGATCATATTCCCGCTCATACCTATAGGACTACACCCCACCCATCTAGAACCCACAACTACAAAACCTCTGGAAACTTAGCCAAATTTAATCAACAACTTTTCACTGAATTACTAAAATCATTAAACTGGTCCCTATTACAAACATTACCCTTAGATGAGGCAGTCAACCATTTCAACAAACTATTCTTTGATACCCTCAACAGCCTAGCTTCACGTTGTACAAAAAGAATCAAAGTCAATCACGTACCTTGACTTACAAAGTCAACTAAACAATCATGAATAAACAGGGGCAAAGCCTGGGAGGAATGGCAAAAAAAAAACAAAAATGACCAAACCCTACAAATCTCTAGGCAGCTACTTAGTCAAACAAAGAAACTTATAGCCACTGACAAAAAACACTATTTTTCTCAGCAATTATCTGATCACAAAAAGAACCCTAAAATAAATTCTGGGTCACTATCTCATTATCATTAACCCCAGGTAACAAGCAAAGTCCAGCCCCAGTCATAGACAAATCCTCACATCAAATAGCAGAAATATTTAATACACGTTATTGAAAGCATTGATAATGTAGTCAATGATCCAAACAAACCCGCGAATACTAATTCCACAGCTACTCAAAACATGAACCAAACACCTTCTAATGACTCTTCCAATTATACAACTTCTACTACACACTCTTCAGAATACAATCGATCCACAGCCTCACCACCGACACTTACATTGATCCTTGTATCTACTAACTACATATGATCAATGCCTTCTAAATAAATTAAAACCACGCTCTTTTCTTCCGACAACCTCACATCCGAATACTTGAAACTTGCAGCTGATGCCATTGCCTACCCAGTTAGTATCCTCAGAAACAGATCCATCTCTGAATCCTACATCCCCTCACTCTGGAAAAAATCAATTTTTACCCATTTACATAAAGGAGGCAAATCTAATGACATATCTAACTATTGTCCTTTCTCTCTTCTGTCTCCCCTCTCCAAAATTTTAGAAAAATGTGTACATAAACAAATACTTGGCTACATTGACCTAAACTAGCTATTCACTCCAACCCAACATAGTTTTAGACCAGGACATAGCACAAAAACTGCTTTAATATCCTTTACTGATTCTGTTAACAAAGCCAGGGACTCCGGACTACTAACCTCATCATTATTTCTAGACCTATCTAAAGCATTTGACACTGTTTCTCACCCAAAATGGTTACAAGAACTATCTTCCCTTGGCCAAACCCAAACTTCTCAACAATGAATCTAAAGCTATCTAAATGACAGACAACAATGCGTAAAATGGGGGTGTATATCATAACCGCGAAAGCACATAATGCCGAACGGCATTACATCGAACACCAAACCGCGAACACTCACAATAGCGAAGCAGCGGAAAATCGAATTCTTACCCAGTGCAAAAATTCGGTTGGCCATTCTGCAGCTTCAGTATTTCCTCCACTGTGGTGTGATCTCGGAGTTTGTATATCTAAGTGGGGGGTTTGGGGGCACAGCCCCGAATGTCGGGGTTGTGGGAGGGCAAAGCCCCCCACATTAGACATAGGTTTTTGGTGTGCTTGTGTTGTGTATGTATTTCTTGGAACAGCAAATTTTTTTCCCAGGGAAATAATTTGCTGTTCTGAGACTTCGATTATATCATATTTTGAACTTCCAAGTTCGAGCTTATGGTGTTTGAAATTTTGGAAGTTCGATCATGTGATATAGACCCATAAAATGGCGAAATGCTCTCTCACAATATCAAACAAACAAAACAGGAGTCCTACAAGTGTCCATCCTTGGTCCTCTCCTTTTTAACATCTTTATAAATAACCTATAAACTGCTTCCAGTCAAAGCACCCAAAATCAATATGCCGATGACTCTACTCTAATCTCCTCTTCCAACAATATTACCTACCTTAGAGAAATAACCCAATCTGCCAGGTTTCTATTGAATTGTCGACAGCTTAGGTTATCAAATGCTTAATCATCAACACCTAAGTGTCGAACGCTTACAATAGCGAATGGCCACATCATCGAATTCTTTCCCTGGGAAAGAATTTGCATGGCCATTATCGGGGATTTGCCCTTTCCCCAAAGTAAATGTGATCTTGGAGTTGATATATTTAGTTAAGGGGTGTGTGGGGCATAGCCCCCACTATGTTTGGGTGTGTTTGTTTTATTTTGTTTACGGACGGCTACCCGAATTCTTTCTCGAGGAAAGAATTCGATGATATGGCCATTTGCTATTTTAAGTGTTTGATGCTTAGGTGTCGATGATTTAGCATTCGACAACCTAAGTTGTCGATGTTATGATATAGACGCAATCTACATTATCATCTACTGAGTCCTGGCTTAACAAAGAATAACTCTTACTCAACCCTTAAAAGACCAAATTAATACTACTTGCACCAGAAGCACAACCAGCTGACTTCAAAATATCCTCCTTAAGTAACACAGAAATAGAAGTGGTCCCACATACCAAACTGCTAGGGGTAAATATAGATAATAAACTTTCCTTCGATTTCCACATACAAAATACTATTAAAAAAAATAACCTCAAACTAGGAATGCTTTATCGACATAAAATGGACCAGCCACAAAAGGAATATTAGACTGTATACACTTACTACCCTTACTATATGGTGCCCTATATTAATAACTTTCAATTTAGTCTAGAAAATAAGCTAGAATCATGTTACAATAGAGCTGCCAAATTTGCTACAGGATCCCCATTCTATTATCACCTCTGTACTGCTCTTACATCCCTTAACTGGCTAAAACTCCCCTAACAACTCAACTACCTACAACTGACGATGGCCCATAAAATTATCTATAACTCTGAATCATGTCCTGCCATGAGTACCGTGCTTCAAACATATATACCCAAATGAGCTCTATGTTCCAAAAACAAACAACTTGTAGCACTTTATAAACCAAACAAAAGTGCCAGACAATCTTTATATTCTTATTTAATAACCAATTTATGGAATGCACTACCCCATGACATTAGAACCACCTTCAACCTCAAAAAGTTCAAAATCAAACTAAAGGAACACCTGTTACTGGCAAATACTTGTCCCTGTTCAAATTCTAGCTTGTTTTATTTTTCATATCACTCTGTACCAAACTCCTCTTCAGTCCACGTACCCTTTGCCTCTCATCCCCCCTACTCCTACCATCCATTTTCTTCTTGTATCCTAGTCCCCCCCTTATTTCACCCCTTTCTACCATGTCTTTTACCTTCTATTACATTTCACAATTTTCTTCTTCTAAGCTTCTATCCAAAACCATCTACATCTCCTAAAAAAATTACTTACTTTTCCTCCCCAACTCTTTAATTTTTTCATCTCTGTCTAATATTTTTTGCAGTTTAAACCACTAACAATGTCACATTCACTCTCTTTTCTCTCCCCAAAACTTTCCTTCTGCAACTTTCCAGTTTAACTTATCTACAGAAACTTCTGCTCACATGTATAAACATATGTTTAAATACAAACATGAAAAGCCAATGCATATCTCAAACATTCAGGCTACAGATTATACAAAGGCACCCTAACGTGTTGTGTTATATATGATATTATTATTATTATTAGGAATCTTCTTTTCATGACAATTCTTATGCTTTATTGTTTAAAGTGGTTCATTATTGTTAGAATTACTTTGTATGTTTTTTCTCTGTATTGTTTTGGAACTTGATGAGAATTCTTATGCATTATTCTTTAAATTGTCTCATTATTGTTAAAATTACTATGTATAGTTTTTTCTCTGTATTGTCTGGAGATTTTCTCACTAGGCCTCCACTGAAAATGGGTTTCCTATCCAGTTGGACTTTCCCGATAACTAAATGTCAAATAAATAAATCAAAATAAAATAAATATGATTTTGTACTCTACATTGTCAGTGGTTTGAGGCAGGGGCACTCACTTTTGTGTGCTTTATATTGGATACCCTGCCCTATGATGGGGCCGCACCCAATCCCACAAATGGTACTGTTATGCATTCTCATATGTTTTCTGATGATGTTCAAAGGATCCTACAGGACCTAGAGGCCTAGAATGTCTGATCTTTCTTATATCATTCCTGTCATTATTGTATGTAGTAATCTGGTGCTTCTTCCACTCTGTCTGTAATACAGCATCATACTTACCTGGTTATGTAGTAGCCACCTATGCATGCTACACAAAATCATTAGACACTTTGTTGGTTGTTTACCTGCTCACTCCCACATCTCAGGTGTGGTACCTGCTCGCTCTCACATTTCAGGTGTGATGCCTGCTCACTCTCACATCTCAGGTGTGGGTGTGATGCCTGCTCACTCCCACATCTCAGATATGGTATCTGCTCACTCCCACATCTTAGGTGTGGTACCTGTTCACTCTCACATTTCAGGTGTGATACCTGCTCACTCTCACATTTCAGGTGTGATACCTGCTCACTCTCACGTCTCAAGTGTGGTTCCAGGTAGTAGAATACTATTTTTGCTCCTCATCCTGTGACAGTAAAAGAAATTTACCTGAAACTCTAGTGGCATCTGGACACTGTACTGGTCTAAATATACATGAAAGGCCAGCCTTAGCAATAGTAGGGCCCAATTTGAACCATTGTTGTGGGGCCTGCATCTCACTTGGGCTTTCTGAACTTAAAGTATTTCAGAGTAGGTATCAGAAATGTAAGCTACTACTGTGTGTTAAAATATAAGTATATGTTCATTTATTAGCTTGTGTTTTTTTAAAACAGAAGTACATTTCTGGATTTTGGATTACCCCCAGTCCAACATGTCATGTTGTTCTGCTTAACTCACTCAAGTGCACTGTAAGGAGCCTGTTTGATGGGCCACTGAGATGTTCTGTCTATATGGTGTGTCACCAGATGGGCACACCCTGACTTACCAGTAAACATGGGCAAGCTCTGTAGTACTGCCTTGAGCTCCAGACAGTGGTAGGAAACAACCGTATATCTCTTCCTTTCTCTTCTCACTGTTTTAAATGTTATTGCATTTTATGTTTTTTTTCTGTCTCCTTTCCTGTCTTCCCCTTATTTGACTCATGCCCTATTCTCCTTCACAGCCCATGGTGAACAATTGTCCATGCAGCAGATACTTTCTATGTATTATTTTTCTCCACTGAAATGTTATACTATATGATGTTATGCAGTGTGTAGGTACATTTTTTACCTATTTTTCTACATATCCTACTGACTGAATTCGTATATCAAGTCTACTTATGAGTGTTCATTTATGCTACATACTATTCTGACATACTTTTCGGCATGCCTGCTGTTATTGTTTCTTTGGTTGTTTCCTACTGTGCTACTGCTGTAACATGTTCAGTGAAGTGAATCAGTTTTCCGTTCCCTTCTTCTTCCTACCACTTAGCACACGCACCTCATATTTCATGTAACGTGATTATTTCGCTCCTGTCTCTGACTGCACCAAGCTTTTCTCTGACACACTGCTGAACTGGTAACATTCTGTCACAAGTCTTGGTGATCAGAAGTTACCTCACATCACAGTATGGGTTCTAATGGAGAGATGATAAGTCAGCAAGCAAAGGAGAATATTATTGCTGAAACTGAATTCATTCTGAAGTCTTGGTAAGTACCTTCGTGAGGTGGACCCTGTTTTTCACAAAATCTCACCAAGGTGACACTGATTTATCGACTGTATTTATATAACAAATATCATGGACAGAAGTGTGTTAAAAATAAAAAAATATATATAGCTGGGTGCACAAGACCCAGGATAAAAAAAGTGCCCAGTCCTGGTAGGTACACTGGTGCCAGGACTGGATAAGATGATAGTGCAGAATCCTTAAAATACAGAAACATTCCTACAATGGGGCCAGGCCAGGCCCAGGGGGACGATGCCTCCCCCCCATTTTAGAAAGAAGTAGTAGTCCACAAAAATCACAAAATCTGATAGGTCAAGGAAGATCCATAAAGATGACAGAGTGGACTATTAAGGATAAGAAAGAAATTCTGTATTGTTACTATTTTGTAAAAAGCCCAGAATTTACAGACACAAGATATACAAAATGATTAAGAGAGAAATTAGAGGAAAGAAAAATACTTCTGCAAGAAAAACTGTCAGAAGCTTCAAATAAAAATGTGTATCCATTAATGCAACAGATGTGTGAAAAACAATACATATATCAAGAAACTTTGATCTGTTTGAATAAAAGAGCATCTAAGGAAGTTCAGAAATATAAAACCAAAACTTAGAGATATTTGCAAAATATAAAAAGAAATATGGACATGGGAAAGAAAGAGAGATTTGATATGGCACATTATTTATGCAAAGGAGAAAGCCAAGTTAACTAATATAGAAAAGGCAGTCTCAAAGATATTCAAAGAGAAATACAGGCAAGCAGGGGCGTCTCGTTCTGTCGGACTGCGGGACTGCAGCCCTCCCAGGAAAAAGAAGAAAGTGTAGTTGACTCTGTTGACATTTAATACATTTATTTAATTTCATTTGCCAAAAAATTGGCATTAAAAAAATTTCCATTATTTTGCGTTTTCTCAGTCCCGGCCGGAACTCAAACTGTGCATGCTTGTCAAGTTCCATTTTTTTTTAACAACATACTAAAGCAGCAAATAATATCTGATTGCTGTAAAAGGCAGTCCAGATAAATGAAAAAACATCAATGTGATGCCCAGAAGTCTAAGCGGGTTTAACCGCACCGTAATTAGAAGGGGGTTCGGACTGCCACGTCCGCAGGGACGTACATGACATGGATGGCTGGATTGCTACTGATTGGTTCTCGCTCTCTTCTCATAAAAGAGAGTGAGAAACAATCAGTAGCCCTAGCACAGTAGTACTGTACTTGTGTTGATCAAGAGGTCGTTGGTGGTGCTTTACTGCTTAGTTTTTTTTTTTTTTTTTTTGTCTTGGGTGGCTAAGGGCTTGCACTGACTGCAGTGAGAGAGCAGAGAGGAAGACCAAGATACATAAACTAACTGAGGTAGGTGCTGGTCTGCTGGAATTGGCTCTGTACCCTTTTTTTTTTAAATGAATTAATTTACTTAGTTGGACTGTTGGACATCTGTCCCTGATTGTAAGGATTACAGTTTTATTTGCTCATCATTCATAAGATTGTTGAAAAAATGAAAATAAATCTTCAAGAGGTGTGCGTGTGTGTGTGTGTGTGTGTGTGTGTGTGTTTGCCTTTGTATCTGTATAGTAAAACTTCACAATCTCTGACCCATATCCCTTCAAATTTTCTTCTAAAACCGAACTGCTGATCTACATTTTTATCTTGCCTTTTCAACTGTCATAATATCGTCAGTTCCATTAGATGCTAAATAAATGTAGATTTCCTTATAATTGCACTGTAATATATATATATATATATATATATATATATATATATATATATGTATATGTATATGACATTATGAAATCTGAAACACTGTTTTTATAGCATGTACATTCTCCCTGAATCATGAGACTTGAATTAATTGCATACTGTGATCACATCATACAAAACTAGAACATATAGATGTTAAACCACAGCTTTCCATTACAAAAGCACAGTTATTCATTCTGGACATGTTACATGCAGTGTTTAGACAACCAGCATGAAACATAATTTACAGTAAGAAAGTCTGCATCACAATACCTGTTGAGTGGGGTGTATATTTACAATTAAGACCTGACTGAGTTGTAGGGCTTCTACAGAACGAGAATTTTCCAATAAAGAACAAAATGTAACATTATACAGTGCCAGTCAATGTTATGCCTTTGCTTTTAACTTACATTTGTTTATGCTGCAGACTTAAAAAGGTGCTTTGTACAATAAAGATACAATCATTTATTTTTCATTGTAAATCAAAGACTGATAGCAGCTTGAGTGTGAAAACCCCTACCATGCTTCCAGATTAAACTGTTTGCTAACAGACATTGCAGAAATACAGATCAGAGCAATAGCTGTGGTGGCTTCATGATTTACTTGCATATTGTTTGTGCAGTTCTGATTTCAGATTAAAAGTCTGCGTATGTTAGTCTGGAGAATCACTGTGATTTATTGAGAAAGTTTGTTCAGTGTATGTGTAGGCCATAGTGCTATCTGTTAATCTAGAGAATCCCTGTGATTTATTGAGAAGGTTTGTTCACTGTGTGTGTAGGCCATAATGCTATATGCTAGTCTGGAGAATCTCTGTGATTTGTTGAGAAGGTTTGTTCAGTGTGTGTGTAGGCCATAGTGCTATATGTTAGTCTGGAGAATTACTGCGATTTATTGAGAAGGTTTGTTCAGTGTGTGTGTAGGCCATAGCGCTTTAAGTTAAATCTGGAGAATCACTGTGATTTATTGAGAATGTTTGTGTGTGTGTGTGTGTGTGTGTGTGTGTGTGTGTGTGTGTGTGTGTGTGTGTGTGTGTGTGTGTTTTGGTCATAGTGCTATATGTTAGGATGGAGAGTCATTGTGATTTACTGAGAAGGTTTGTTCAGTGTGTGTAGGCCATAGTACTACATGTTAGTTTGGAGAATTACTGTGATTTATTGAGAGGGTTTGTTCAGTGTGTGTGTAGGCCATAGTGCTATATGTTAGTCTGGAGAATCACTGTGATTTATTAAGAAGGTTTGTTCAGTGTGAGTGTGTAGGCCATAATGCTATATGTTAATCTGGAGAATCACTGTGATTTATTGAGAAGGTTTATTCAGTGTGTGTGTAGGCCATAGTGATATATGTTTGTCTGGAAAATCACTGTGATTTATTGAGAAGATTTGTTCAGTGTGTGTTTAGGCCATATTATTGTATGTTAGTCTGGAGAATCACTGTGATTTATTGAGAAGGTTTGTTCATTGTGTGTGTGTGTGTGTGTGTGTGTGTGTGTGTGTGTGTGTGTGTGTGTGTGTGTGTGTGTGTGTGTATGTGTATGTGTGTGTGTGTGTGTGTGTTTTGGTCATAGTGCTATATGTTAGGATGGAGAGTCATTGTGATTTACTGAGAAGGTTTGTTCAGTGTGTGTAGGCCATAGTGCTACATGTTAGTCTGGAGAATTACTGTGATTTATTGAGAGGGTTTGTTCAGTGTGTGTGTAGGCCATAGTGCTATATGTTAGTCTGGAGAATCACTGTGATTTATTAAGAAGGTTTGTTCAGTGTGAGTGTGTAGGCCATAGTGCTATATGTTAGTCTGGAGAATCACTGTGATTTATTGAGAAGGTTTGTTCAGTGTATGTGTAGGCCATAATGCTATATGTTAGTCTGGAGAATCTCTGTGATTTATTGAGAAGGTTTGTTCATTGTGTGTGTAGGCCATAGTACTATATGTTAGTCTGGAGAATCACTGTGATATATTGAGAAGGTTTATTCTGTGTGTTTGTAGGCCGAAGTGCTATATGTTTGTCTGGAATATCACTGTGATTTATTGAGAAAATTTGTTCATTGTGTGTGTAGGCCATAGTATTATATGTTAATCAGGAGAATCACTGTGATTTATTGAGAAGGTTTATTCTGTGTGTTTGTAGGCCATAGTGCTATATGTTTGTCTGGAATATCACTGTGATTTATTGAGAAGATTTGTTCATTGTGTGTGTAGGCCATAGTATTATATGTTAATCAGGAGAATCACTGTTATTTATTGAGAAGGTTTGTTAAGTGTGTGTGTAGGCCATAGTGCTATATGTTAGTCTAGAGAATCACTGTGATTTATTGAGAATGTTTGTTCAGTGTGTGTGTGTGTGTGTGTGTGTGTGTGTGTGTGTGTGTGTGTGTGTGTGTGTGTGTGTGTGTGCGTGTGTGTGTGTTGGTCATGGTGCTATATGTTAGGATGCAGTGTCATTGTGATTTATTGAGAAGGTTTGTTCAGTGTGTGTGTAGGCCATAGTGCTATATGTTAGTCTGGAGAATTACTGTCATTTATTGAGAAGGTTTATTATGTGTGTTTGTAGGCCATAGTGCTATATGTGTGTCTGAGAATCACTGTGATTTATTGAGAATGTTTGTTCAGTGTGTGTGTGTGTGTGTGTGTGTGTGTGTGTATGTGTGTGTGTGTGTGTGTGTTAAGTGTGTGTGTAGGCCATAGTGCTATATGCTAGTCTGGAGAATCTCTGTGATTTATTGAGAAGGTTTGTTCAGTGTGTGTGTAGGCCATAGAGCTTTATGTTAAATCTGGTGAATCACTGTGATTTATTGAGAAGGTTTGTTCACTGTGTGTGTGTAGGTCATAGTGCTATATATTTGTCTGGAAAATCACTGTGATTTATTAAGAAGGTTTGTTCAGTGTCAGTTTGTAAGCCATAGTGTTATATGTTAGTCTGGAGAATCACTGTGATTTATGGAGAGGGTTTGTTCAGTGTGTTTGTGTAGGCCATAGTGCTATATGTTAGTTTGGAGATCACTGTGATTTATTAAGAAGGTTTGTTCAGTGTGAGTGTATAGGCCATAGTGCTATATGTTAGTCTGGAGAATCACTGTGATTTATTGAGAAGATTTGTTCATTGTGTGTGTAGGCCACAGTATTATATGTTAATCAGGAGAATCACTGTGATTTATTGAGAATGTTTGTTCAGTGTGTGTGTGTATGCCATAGTGCTATATGTTAGTCTGGAGAATCAATGTGATTTATTGAGAATGTTTGTTTAGTGTGTGTGTGTGTGTGTGTGTGTGTGTGTGTGTGTGTGTGTGTGTGTGTGTGTGTGTGTGTGTTGGTCATAGTGCTATATGTTAGGATGGAGAGTCATTGTGATTTACTGAGAAGGTTTGTTCAGTGTGTGTAGGCCATAGTGCTACATGTTAGTCTGGAGAATTACTGTGATTTATTGAGGAGGGTTTGTTCAGTGTGTGTGTAGGCCATAGTGCTATATGTTAGTCTGGAGAATCACTGTGATTTATTGAGAAGGTTTGTTCATTGTGTGTAGGCCATAGTGCTACATGTTAGTCTGGAGAATTACTGTGATTTATTGAGAGGGTTTGTTCAGTGTGTGTGTAGGCCATAGTGCTATATGTTAGTCTGGAGAATCACTGTGATTTATTAAGAAGGTTTGTTCAGTGTGAGTGTGTAGGCCATAGTGCTATATGTTAGTCTGGAGAATCACTGTGATTTATTGAGAAGGTTTGTTCAGTGTATGTGTAGGCCATAATGCTGTATGTTAGTCTGGAGAATCTCTGTGATTTATTGAGAAGGTTTGTTCATTGTGTGTGTAGGCCATAGTACTATATGTTAGTCTGGAGAATCACTGTGATTTATTGAGAAGGTTTATTCTGTGTGTTTGTAGGCCAAAGTGCTATATGTTTGTCTGGAATATCACTGTGATTTATTGAGAAGATTTGTTCATTCTGTGTGTAGGCCATAGTATTATATGTTAATCAGGAGAATCACTGTGATTTATTGAGAAGGTTTATTCTGTGTGTTTGTAGGCCATAGTGCTATATGTTTGTCTGGAATATCACTGTGATTTATTGAGAAGACTTGTTCATTGTGTGTGTAGGCCATAGTATTATATGTTAATCAGGAGAATCACTGTTATTTATTGAGAAGGTTTGTTAAGTGTGTGTGTAGGCCATAGTGCTATATGTTAGTCTGGAGAATCACTGTGATTTATTGAGAATGTTTGTTCAGTGTCTGTGTGTGTGTGTGTGTGTGTGTGTGTGTGTGTGTGTGTGTGTGTGTGTGTGTGTGTATGTGTGTGTTGGTCATGGTGCTATATGTTAGGATGCAGTGTCATTGTGATTTATTGAGAAGGTTTGTTCAGTGTGTGTGTTGGCCATAGTGCTATATGTTAGTCTGGAGAATTACTGTCATTTATTGAGAAGGTTTATTATGTGTGTTTGTAGGCCATAGTGCTATATGTGTGTCTGAGAATCACTGTGATTTATTGAGAATGTTTGTTCAGTGTGTGTGTGTGTGTGTGTGTGTGTGTGTGTGTGTGTGTGTATGTGTGTGTGTGTGTGTGTGTGTTAAGTGTGTGTGTAGGCCATAGTGCTATATGCTAGTCTGGAGAATCTCTGTGATTTATTGAGAAGGTTTGTTCAGTGTGTGTGTAGGCCATAGAGCTTTATGTTAAATCTGGTGAATCACTGTGATTTATTGAGAAGGTTTGTTCACTGTGTGTGTGTAGGTCATAGTGCTATATATTTGTCTGGAAAATCACTGTGATTTATTAAGAAGGTTTGTTCAGTGTCAGTTTGTAAGCCATAGTGTTATATGTTAGTCTGGAGAATCACTGTGATTTATGGAGAGGGTTTGTTCAGTGTGTTTGTGTAGGCCATAGTGCTATATGTTAGTTTGGAGATCACTGTGATTTATTAAGAAGGTTTGTTCAGTGTGAGTGTATAGGCCATAGTGCTATATGTTAGTCTGGAGAATCACTGTGATTTATTGAGAAGATTTGTTCATTGTGTGTGTAGGCCACAGTATTATATGTTAATCAGGAGAATCACTGTGATTTATTGAGAATGTTTGTTCAGTGGGTGTGTGTATGCCATAGTGCTATATGTTAGTCTGGAGAATCAATGTGATTTATTGAGAATGATTGTTTAGTGTGTGTGTGTGTGTGTGTGTGTGTGTGTGTGTGTGTGTGTGTGTGTGTGTTGGTCATAGTGCTATATGTTAGGATGGAGAGTCATTGTGATTTACTGAGAAGGTTTGTTCAGTGTGTGTAGGCCATAGTGCTACATGTTAGTCTGGAGAATTACTGTGATTTATTGAGAGGGTTTGTTCAGTGTGTGTGTAGGCCATAGTGCTATATGTTAGTCTGGAGAATCACTGTGATTTATTGAGAAGATTTGTTCATTGCGTGTGTAGGCCATAGTATTATATGTTAATCAGGAGAATCACTGTGATTTATTGAGAATGTTTGTTCAGTATGTGTGTGTGTGTGTGTGTGTGTGTGTGTGTGTGTGTGTGTGTGTGTGTGTGTGTGTGTGTGTGTTGGTCATAGTGCTATATGTTAGAATGGAGAGTCATTGTGATTTATTGAGAATGTTCAGTGTGTGTGTAGGCCATAGTGCTATTTGTTAGTCTGGAGAATTACTGTCATTTATTGAGAAGGTTTATTCTGTGTGTTTGTAGGCCATAGTGCTATATGTTTGTCTGGCAAATCACTGTGATTTATTGAGAAGATTTGTTCATTGTGTGTGTAGGCCATAGTATTATATGTTAATCAGGAGAATCACTGTGATTTATTGAGAAGGTTTGTTAAGTGTGTGTGTAGGCCATAGTGCTATATGTTAGTCTGGAGAATCACTGTGATTTATTGAGAATGTTTGTTCAGTGTGTGTGTGTGTGTGTGTGTGTGTGTGTGTGTGTGTGTGTGTGTTGGTCATAGTGCTATATGTTAGAATGGAGAATCACTGTGATTTATTGAGAAGGTTTGTTCAGTGTATGTGTAGGCCATAGTGCTATATGTTCGTCTGGAGAATCACTGTGATTTATTGAGAATATTTGTTCAGTGTGTGTGTATGTGTGTGTGTGTGTGTGTGTGTGTGTGTGTGTGTGTGTGTGTGTGTGTGTGTGTGTGTGTGTGTGTGTGTGTGTGTGTTGGTCATAGTGCTATATGTTGGGATGGAGAGTTATTGTGATTTACTGAGAAGGTTTGTTCAGTGTGTGTGTGTAGGCCATAGTGCTATATGTTAGTCTGGAGAATTACTGTGATTTATTGAGAGGGTTTGTTCAGTGTGTGTGTGGGCCATAGTGCTATATGTTAGTCTGGAGAATCACTGTGATTTATTAAGAAGGTTTGTTCAGTGTGAGTGTGTAGGCCATAGCACTATATTTTTGTCTGGAAAGTCACTGTGATTTATTGAGAAGATTTGTTCAGTGTGTGTTTAGGCCATAGTATTATATGTTAGTCTGGAGAATCACTGTGATTTATTGAGAAGGTTTGTTCAGTGTATGTGTAGGCCATAGTGCTATCTGTTAATCTAGAGAATCACTGTGATTTATTAAGAAGGTTTGTTCAGTGTGTGTGTAGGTCATAATGCTATAGGTTAGTCTGGAGAATCTCTGTGATTTATTGAGAAGGTTTGTTCATTGTGCGTGTAGGCCAAAGTACTATATGTTAGTCTGGAGAATCACTGTGATTTATTGAGCAGGTTTGTTCAGTGTGTGTGTAGGCCATAGTGCTGTATGTTAATCTGGAGAATTACTGTGATTTATTAAGAAGGTTTGTTCAGTGTGTGCAGGCCATAGTGCTATATGTTAGTCTGGAGAATTACTGTGATTTATTGAGAAGATTTGTTCAGTGTGTGTGTATAGGCCATAGTGCTATATGTTAATCTGGAGAATCACTGTGACTTATTGAGAAGGTTTGTTGTGTGTGTGTGTGTGTGTGTGTGTGTGTGTGTGTGTGTGTGTGTGTGTGTGTGTGTAGGCCATAGTGCTTTATGTTAGTTGGGAGAATCACTGTGATTTATTGAGGTTTGTTCAGTGTGTGTTTGTGTAGGCCATAGTGCTATATGTTAGTCTGTAGAATCACTGTGATTTATGAGAAGATATGATCGTTGTGTCTGTAGGCCATAGTACTATATGTTAATCTGGAGAATCACTGTGATTTATTGAGAAGGTTTGTTCAGTGTGTGTGTGTGTGTGTGTGTGTGTGTGTGTGTGTGTGTGTGTGTGTGTGTGTGTGTGTGTGTAGGCCATAGTGCTATATGGTAGTCTGGAGAATTACTGTGATTCATTGATAATGTTTGTTCAGTGTGTGTGTAGGCCATAGTACTATATGTTAGTCTGGAGAATCACTGTGATTTATTGAGAAGGTTTGTTTAGTGTGTATGTGTAGGCCATAGTGCTGTATGGTAGTCTGGAGAATTACTGTGGTTCTTTGAGAAGGTTTGTTCAGTGTGTGTGCAGGCCATAGTGCTATATGTTAGCCTGGAGAATCACTGTAATTTATTGAGAAGGTTTGTTCAGTGTGTGTGTAGGCCGCAGTGCTATGCGTTACTCTGGAGGATCACTGCAATTTATTGAGAAGGTATGTTCATTGTATGTGTAGGCCATAGTGCTATTTGTTAATCTGGAGAATCACTGTAATTTATTGAGAAGGTTTCTTCAGTGTGTGTGTACGCCACAGTGCTATATGTTAGCTGGAGAATCACTGTGATTTATTGAGACATTTTTTTCAGTGTGTGTGTAGGCCATAGTACTATATGTTGGTTTGGACAATCACTGTGATTTATTGAGAAGGTTTGTTCAGTGTGTGTGTACGCCATAGTGATATATGTTTGTCTGGAGAATTACTGTGATTTATTGAGAACGTTTGCTTAGTGTGTGTGTGTGCTTGTGTTGGTCATAGTGTTATATGTTAGGCTGGAGAATCACTGTGATTTACTGAGAAGGTTTGTTCAGTGTGTGTGTAGGCCGTAAATCTATATGTTAGTCTGGAGAATTACTGTGATTTATTGAGAAGGTTTGTTCAGTGTTCGTGGAGGCCATAGTGCTATATGTTAGTCTGGAAAATCACTGTGATTCATTGAGGAGGTTTGTTCAGTGTGTGTGTGTATGACGTAGTGTTATATGTTAGTCTGAAGAATCACTGTGATTTATTGAGAAGGTTTACTTAGTGTATGTGTAGGCCAAAGTGCTATATGTTAGTCTGGAGAATTACTGAGATTTATTGAGAAGATTTGTTCAGTGTGTGTGTAGGCCATAGTACTATATGTTGGTCTGGAGAATAACTGATTTATTGAGAAGGTTTGTTCAGTGTGTGTGTGTGTGTGTGTGTGTGTGTGTGTGTGTGTGTGTGTGTAGGCCATAGTGCTATATGTTAGTCTGGAGAATCACTGTGATTTAATGAGAAGGTTTGTTCTGTGTGTGTGTGTGTGTGTGTGTGTGTGTGTGTGTGTGTGTGTGTGTGTGTGTGTGTGTGTGTGTGTGTGTGTAGGCAATAGTGCTATATGTTAGTCTGGTGTATCACTGTGATTTATTGAGGTTTGTTCAATGTGTGTGTGTGTGTGTGTGTAGGCCACAGTGCTATATGTTAGTCTGGAGAATCACTTTGATTTATTGAAAAGGTTTGTTCAGTGTATGTGTAGGCCATAATGCTATATGTTAGCCTGGAGAATCTCTGTGATTTATTGAGAAGGTTTGTTCATTGTGTGTGTAGGCCATAGTACTATATGTTAGTCTGGAGAATCACTGTGATTTATTGAGAAGGTTTATTCTGTGTGTTTGTAGGCCATAGTGCTATATGTTTGTCTGGAATATCACTGTGATTTATTGAGAAGATTTGTTCATTGTGTGTGTAGGCCATAGTATTATATGTTACAGGAGAATCACTGTGATTTTTTGGGAAGGTTTATTCTGTGTGCTTGTTGGCCATAGTGTTATATGTTTGTCTGGAATATCATTGTGATTTATTGAGAAGCTTTGTTCATTGTGTGTGTAGGCCATAGTATTATATGTTAATCAGGAGAATCACTGTGATTTATTGAAAAGGTTTGTTAAATGTGTGTGTAGGCCATAGTGCTTTATGTTAGTCTGGAGAATCACTGTGATTCATTGAGAATGTTTGTTCAGTGTGTGTGTGTGTGTGTGTGTGTGTGTGTGTGTGTGTGTGTGTGTGTGTGTGTGTGTGTGTGTAGGCCATAGTGCTATATGCTAGTCTGGAGAATCTCTGTGATTTATTGAGAAGGTTTGTTCAGTGTGTGTGTAGGCCATAGCGCTATATGTTAAATCTGGAGAATCACTGTGTTTTATTGAGAAGGTTTGTTCACTGTGTGTGTGTAGGTCATAGTGCTATATGTTTGTCTGGAAAATCACTGTGATTTATTGAGAAGCTTTGTTCATTGTGTGTGTAGGCCATAGTATTATTTGTTAATCAGGAGAATCACTGTGATTTATTGAGAAGGTTTGTTAAGTGTGTGTGTGTAGGCCATTGTGCTATATGTTAGTCTGGAGAATCAATGTGATTTATTGAGAATGTTTGTTCAGTGTGTGTGTGTGTGTGTGTGTGTGTGTGTGTGTGTGTGTGTGTGTGTGTGTTGGTCATAGTGCTATATGTTAGGATGGAGAGTCATTGTGATTTACTGAGAAGGTTTGTTCAGTGTGTGTAGGCCATAGTGCTACATGTTAGTCTGGAGAATTACTGTGATTTATTGAGAGGGTTTGTTCAGTGTGTGTGTAGGCCATAGTGCTATAAGTTAGTCTGGAGAATCACTGTGATTTATTAAGAAGGTTAGTTCAGTGTGTGTGTGTGTGTGTAGGCCATGGTGCTATATGCTAGTCTGGAGAATCTCTGTGATTTATTGAGAAGGTTTGTTCAGTGTGTGTGTAGGCCATAGCACTATATGTTAAATCTGGAGAATCACTGTGTTTTATTGAGAAGGTTTGTTCACTGTGTGTGTGTAGGTCATAGTGCTATATGTTTGTCTGGAAAATCACTGTGATTTATTGAGAAGCTTTGTTCATTGTGTGTGTAGGCCATAGTATTATTTGTTAATCAGGAGATTCACTGTGATTTATTGAGAAGGTTTGTTAAGTGTGTGTGTCTAAGCCATAGTGCTATATGTTAGTCTGGAGAATTACTGTCATTTATTGAGAAGGTTTATTCTGTGTGTTTGTAGGCCATAGTACTATATGTTAGTCTGGAGAATCACTGTGATTTATTAATAAGGTTTGTTCAGTGTGAGTGTGTAGGCCATAGTGCTATATGTTAGTCTGGAGAATCACTGCGATTTATTGAGAAGATTTGTTCATTGTGTTTGTAGGCCATAGTATTATATGTTAATCAGGAGAATCACTGTGATTTATTGAAAATGTTTGTTCAGTGTGTGTGTGTAGACCATAGTGCTATATGTTAGTCTGGAGAATCAATGTGATTTATTGAGAAAGTTTGTTCAGTGTGTGTGTGTGTGTGTGTGTGTGTGTGTGTGTGTGTGTGTGTGTGTGTGTGTGTGTGTTGGTCATAGTGCTATATGTTAGGATGGAGAGTCATTGTGATTTACTGAGAAGGTTTGTTCAGTGTGTGTAGGCCATAGTGCTACATGTTAGTCTGGAGAATTACTGTGATTTATTGAGAGGGTTTGTTCAGTGTGTGTGTAGGCCATAGTGCTATAAGTTATTCTGGAGAATCACTGTGATTTATTAAGAAGGTTTGTTCAGTGTGAGTGTGTAGGCCATAGTGCTATATGTTAGTCTGGAGAATCACTGTGATTTATTGAGAAGATTTGTTCATTGTGTGTGTAGGCCATAGTATTATATGTTAATCAGGAGAATCACTGTGATTTATTGAGAAGGTTAGTTGACTGTGTGTGTGTAGGTCATAGTGCTATATGTTTGTCTGGAAAATCACTGTGATTTATTGAGAAGATTAGTTCATTGTGTGTGTAGGCCATAGTATTATTTGTTAATCAGGAGAATCACTGTGATTTATTGAGAAGGTTTGTTAAGTGTGTGTGTGTGTAGGCCATAGTGCTATATGTTAGTCTGGAGAATCAATGTGATTTATTGAGAATGTTTGTTCAGTGTGTGTGTGTGTGTGTGTGTGTGTGTGTGTGTGTGTGTGTGTGTGTGTGTGTTTGTGTGTTGGTCATAGTGCTATATGTTAGGATGGAGAGTCATTGTGATTTACTGAGAAGGTTTGTTCAGTGTGTGTAGGCCATAGTGCTACATGTTAGTCTGGAGAATTACTGTGATTTATTGAGAGGGTTTGTTCAGTGTGTGTGTAGGCCATAGTGCTATAAGTTAGTCTGGAGAATCACTGTGATTTATTAAGAAGGTTTGTTCAGTGTGAGCGTGTAGGCCATAGTGCTATATGTTAGTCTGGAGAATCACTGTTATTTATTGAGAAGATTTGTTCATTGTGTGTGTAGGCCATGGTATTATTTGTTAATCAGGAGAATCACTGCCGTTTATTGAGAAGGTTTGTTAAGTGTGTGTGTGTAGGCCAAAGTGCTATATGTTAGTCTGGAGAATCAATGTGATTTATTGAGAATGTTTGTTCAGTGTGTGTGTGTGTGTGTGTGTGTGTGTTGGTCATAGTGCTATATGTTATGATGGAGAGTCATTGTGATTTACTGAGAAGGTTTGTTCAGTGTGTGTAGGCCATAGTGCTACATGTTAGTCTGGAGTATTACTGTGATTTATTGAGAGGGTTTGTTCAGTGTGTGTGTAGGCCATAGTGCTCTAAGTTAGTCTAGACAATCACTGTGATTTATTAAGAAGGTTTGTTCAGTGTGAGTGTGTAGGCCATAGTAATATATGTTACTCTGGAGAATCACTGTGATTTATTGAGAAGATTTGTTTATTGTGTGTGTAGGCCATAGTATTATATGTTAATCAGGAGAATCACTGTGTTTTATTGAGAATGTTTGTTCAGGGTGTGTGTGTGTGTGTGTGTGTGTGTGTGTGTGTGTGTGTGTGTGTGTGTGTGTGTTGGTCATAGTGCTATATGTTAGTCTGGAGAATTACTGTCATTTATTGAGAAGGTTTATTCTGTGTGTTTGTAGGCCATAGTGCAATATGTTAGTCTGGAGAATAACTGTGATTTATTAATAAGGTTTGTTCAGTGTGAGTGTGTAGGCCATAGTGCTATATGTTAGTCTGGAGAATCACTGTGATTTATTGAGAAGATTTGTTCATTGTGTGTGTAGGCCATAGTATTATATGTTAATCAGGAGAATCACTGTGATTTACTGAGAATGTTTGTTCAGTGTGTGTGTATAGGCCATAGTGCTATATGTTAGTCTGGAGAATCAATGTGATTTATTGAGAATGTTTGTTCAGTGTGAGTGTGTAGGCCATAGTGCTATAAGTTAGTCAGGAGAATCACTGTGATTTATTAAGAAGGTTTGTTCAGTGTGAGTGTGTAGGCCATAGTGCTATATGTTAGTCTGGAGAATCACTGTGATTTATTGAGAAGATTTGTTCATTGTGTGTGTAGGCCATAGTATTATATGTTAATCAGGAGAATCACTGTGATTTATTGAGAATGTTTGTTCAGTGTGTGTGTGTGTGTGTGTGTGTGTGTGTGTGTGTGTGTGTTGGTCATAGTGCTATATGTTAGGATGGAGAGTCATTGTGATTTATTGAGAAGGTTTGTTCAGTGTGTGTGTAGGCCATAGTGCTATATGGTAGTCTGGAGAATTACTGTCATTTATTGAGAAGGTTTATTCTATGTGTTTGTAGGCCATAGTGCTATATGTTTGTCTGGAAAATCACTGTGATTTATTGAGACGATTTGTTCATTGTGTGTGTAGGCCATAGCATTATATGTTAGTGTGTAGAATCACTGTGATTTATTGAGAAGGTTTGTTCAGTGTATGTGTAGGCCATAGTGCTATCTGTTAATCTAGAGAATCACTGTGATTTATTAAGAAGGTTTGTTCAGTGTGTGGGTAGGCCATAATGCTAAAGGTTAGTCTGGAGAATCTCTGTGATTTATTGAGAAGGTTTGTTCATTGTGTGTGTAGGCCAAAGTACTATATGTTAGTCTGGAGAATCACTGTGATTTATTGAGCAGGTTTGTTCAGTGTGTGTGTAGGCCATAGTGCTGTATGTTAGTCTGGAGAATTACTGTGATTTATTAAGAAGGTTTGTTCAGTGTGTGCAGGCCATAGTGCTATATGTTAGTCTGGAGAGTTACTGTGATTTATTGAGAAGATTTGTTCAGTGTGTGTTTATAGGTCATAATGCTATATGTTAATCTGGAGAATCACTGTGATTTATTGAGAAGGTTTGTTTTGTGTGTGTGTGTGTGTGTGTGTGTGTGTGTGTGTGTGTGTGTATGTGTGTGTGTGTGTGTGTGTGTGTGTGTGTGGAGGCCGTAGTGCTATATGTTAGTCGGGAGAATTACTGTGATTTATTGAGGTTTGTTCAGTGTGTGTTTGTGTAGGCCATAGTGCTATATGTTAGTCTGGAGAATCACTGTGATTTATTGAGAAGGTTTATTCTGTGTGTGTGTAGGCCATAGTGCTATATGTTTGTCTGGAAATTCACTGTGATTTATTGAGAATGTTTGTTCAGCGTGTGTGTAGGCCATAGTACTATATGTTAATCTGGTGTATCACTGTGATTTATTGAGAAGGTTTGTTCAGTGTTTGTGTGTGTGTGTGTGTGTGTGTGTGTGTGTGTGTGTGTGTGTGTGTGTGTGTGTGTGTGTGTGTGTGTGTGTGTGTGTGTGTGTGTGTGTGTAGGCCATAGTGCAATATGTTAGTCTGGAGAATCACTGTGATTTATTGAGAAGGTTCATTCTGTGTGTGTGTATGCCATAGTGCTATATGTTTGTCTGGAAATTCACTGTGATTTATTGAGAAGATTTGTTTAGTGTGTGTGTAGGCCATAGTGCTATATGTTAATCTAGTGAATCACTGTGATTTATTGAGAAGGTTTGTTCAGTGAGTGTGTGTGTAGGCCATAAGCCATAATGCTATATGTTAGTCTGGATAATCTCTGTGATTTATTGAGAAGATTTGATCATTGTGTCTGCAGGCCATAGTACTATATGTTAATCTGGAGAATCACTGTGATTTATTCAGAAGGTTTGTTCAGTGTGTGTGTGTGTGTGTGTGTGTGTGTGTGTGTGTGTGTGTGTGTGTGTGTGTGTGTGTGTGTGTGTGTGTGTGTGTGTGTGTGTGTAGGCCATAGTGCTATATGTTAGTCTGGAGAATCATTGTGATTTATTGAGAATGTTTGTTCAGTGTGTGTGTAGGCCATAGTACTATATGTTAGTCTGCAGAATCACTGTGATTTATTGAGGAGGTTTGTTTAGTGTGTATGTGTAGGCCATAGTGCTATATGTTAGCCTGGAGAATCACTGTAATTTATTGAGAAGGTTTGTTCAGTGTGTGTGTAGGCCACAGTGCTATGCGTTACTCTGGAGGATCACTGTAATTTTTTGAGAAGGTATGTTCAGTGTATGTGTAGGCCATAGTGCTATTTGTTAATCTGGAGAATCACTGGGATTTATTGAGAAGGTTTCTTCAGTGTGTGTGTACGCCACTGTGCTATATGTTAGCTGGAGAATCACAGTGATTTATTGAGACGGTTTTTTCAGTGTGTGTGTAGGCCATAGTACTATATGTTGGTCTGGACAATCACTGTGATTTATTGAGAAGGTTTGTTCAGTGTGTGTGTACACCATAGTGCTATATGTTTGTCTGGAGAATTACTGTGATTTATTGAGAACGTTTGCTCAGTGTGTGTGTGTGTGTGTGTGTGTGTGTGTGTGTGTGTGTGTGTGTGTGTGTGTGTGCGTGTGTTGGTCATAGTGCTATATGTTAGGCTGGAGAATCACTGTGATTTACTGAGAAGGTTTGTTCAGTGTGTGTGTAGGCCGTAAATCTATATATTAGTCTGGAGAATTACTGTGATTTATTGAGAAGGTTTGTTCAGTGTTCGTGGAGGCCATAGTACTGTACATTAGTCTGAAGACTTACTGTGATTTATTGAGAAGGTTGGTTCAGTGTGTGTGTAGGCCATAGTGCTATATGTTAGCCTGGAAAATCACTGTGATTCATTGAGGAGGTTTGTTCAGTGTGTGTGTGTGTGTATGCCATAGTGTTATATGTTAGTCTGGAGAATCACTGTGATTTATTGAGAAGGTTTACTCAGTGTATGTGTAGGCCATAGTGCTATATGTTAGTCTGGAGAATTACTGAGATTTATTGAGAAGATTTGTTCAGTGTGTGTGTAGGCCATAGTACTATATGTTAGTCTGGAGAATAACTGATTTATTGAGAAGGTTTCTTCAGTGTGTGTGTGTGTGTGTGTGTGTGTGTGTGTGTGTGTGTGTGTGTGTGTGTGTGTGTGTGTAGGCCATAGTGCTATATGTTAGTCTGGAGAATCACTGTGATTTATTGAGAATGTTGGCCATAGTATCATATGTTAGTCTGGAAAATCTCTGTGATTTAATGAGAAGGTTTTTTTCAGTGTGTGTTTGTGTGTGTGTGTGTGTGTGTGTGTGTGTGTGTGTGTTTTTGTTATAGTGCTATATGTTAGGATGGAGAATCACTGTGATTTACTGAGAAGGTTTGTTCAGTGTGTGTGTAGGCCATAGTGCTATATGTTAGTCGGGAGAATCACTGTGATTTATTGAGAAGGTTTATTCAGTGTATGTGTAGGCCATAGTGCTACATGTTTGTCTGGAAAATCACTGTGATTTATTGAGAAGATTTGTTCAGTGTGTGTGTAGGCCATAGTACTATATGTTAGTCTTTAGAATCACTATAATTTATTGAGAAGGTTTATTCAGTGTATGTGTAGGCCATAGTGCTATATGTTTGTCTGGAAAATCACTGTGATTTATTGAGAAGGTTTGTTCAGTGTGAGTGTGTAGGCCATAGTGCTATATTTTTGTCTGGAAAATCACTGTGATTTATTGAGAAGATTTGTTCAGTGTGTGTTTAGGCCATAGTATTATATGTTAGTCTGGAGAATCACTGTGATTTATTGAGAATGTTTGTTCAGTGTATGTGTAGGCCATAGTGCTATCTGTTAATCTAGAGAATCACTGTGATTTATTAAGAAGCTTTGTTCAGTGTGTGTGTAGGCCATAATGCTATAGGTTAGTCTGGAGAATCACTGTGATTTATTGAGAAGGTTTGTTCATTGTGTGTGTAGGCCAAAGTACTATATGTTAGTCTGGAGAATCACTGCGATTTATTGAGCAGGTTTGTTCAGTGTGTGTGTGTAAGCCATAGTGCTGTATGTTAGTCTGGAGAATTACTGTGATTTATTATGAAGGTTTGTTCAGTGTGTGCAGGCCATAGTGCTATATGTTAGTCTGGAGAATCACTGTGATTTATTGAGAAGGTTTGTTGTGTGTGTGTGTGTGTGTGTGTGTGTGTGTGTGTGTGTGTGTGTGTGTGTGTGTGTGTGTGTGTGTGTGTGTGTGTGTGTAGGCCATAGTGCTATATGTTAGTCTGGAGAATCACTGTGATTTTTTGAGAAGTTTTGTTCAGTGTGTGTGTGTGTGTGTGTAGGCCATAGTGCAATATGTTAGTCTGGAAAATCACTGTGATTTATTGAGAAGGCTTATTCTGTGTGTGTTTAGGCCATAGTGCTATATGTTTGTCTGGATAATCACTGTGATTTATTGAGAAGGTTTGTTCAGTGAGTGTGTGTGTAGGCCATAATGCTATATGTTAGTCTGGATAATCTCTGTGATTTATTGAGAAGATTTGATCATTGTGTCTGTAGGCCATAGTACTATATGTTAATCTGGATAATCACTGTGATTTATTGAGAAGGTTTGTTCAGTGTGTGTGTGTGTGTGTGTGTAGGCCATAGTGCTATATGTTATTCTGGATAATCACTGTGATTTATTGAGGAGGTTTGTTTAGTATGTATGTGTAGGCCATAGTGCTATATGGTAGTCTGGAGAATTACTGTGATTCTTTGAAAAGGTTTGTTCAGTGTGTGTGCAGGCCATAGTGCTATATGTTGGCCTGGAGAATCACTGTAATTTATTGAGAAGATTTGTTCAGTGTGTGTGTAGGCCACAGTGCTATGCGTTACTCTGTAGGATCACTGTAATTTATTGAGAAGGTATGTTCAGTGTTTGTGTAGGCCATAGTGCTATTTGTTAATCAGGAGAATCACTGGGATTTATTGAGAAGGTTTCTTCAGTGTGTGTGTACGCCACAGTGCTATATGTTAGCTGGAGAATCCAAGTGATTTACTGAGACGTTTTGTTCAGTGTGTGTGTAGGCCATAGTACTATATGTTGGTCTGGACATTCACTGTGATTTATTGAGAAGGTTTGTTCAGTGTGTGTGTACGCCATAGTGCTATATGTTTGTCTGGAGAATTACTGTGATTTATTGAGAACGTTTGCTCAGTGTGTGTGTGTGTGTGTGTGTGTGTGTGTGTGTGTGTGTGTGTGTGTGTGTGTGTGCACGTGTGTTGGTCATAGTGCTATATGTTAGGCTGGAGTATCACTGTGATTTACTGAGAAGGTTTGTTCAGTGTGTGTGTAGGCCGTAAATCTATATATTAGTCTGGAGAATTACTGTGATTTATTGAGAAGGTTTGTTCAGTGTTCGTGGAGGCCATACTACTGTACATTAGTCTGAAGACTTACTGTGATTTATTGAGAAGGTTGGTTCAGTGTGTGTGTAGGCCATAGTGCTATATGTTAGTCTGGAAAATCACTGTGATTCATTGAGGAGGTTTGTTCAGTGTGTGTGTGTGTGTATGCCATAGTGTTATATGTTAGTCCGGAGAATCACTGTGATTTATTGAGAAGGTTTACTCAGTGTATGTGTACGCCATAGTGCTATATGTTAGTCTGGAGAATTACTGTGATTTATTGAGAAGGTTTGTTCAGTGTGTGTGCAGGCCATAGTGCTATATGTTAGTCTGGAGAATCACTGTGATTTACTGAGAATGTTGGCCATAGTAATATATGTTAGTCTGGAAAATCTCTGTGATTTAATGAGAAGGTTTTTTTCAGTGTGTGTGAGTGTGTGTGTGTGTGTGTGTGTGTGTGTGTGTGTGTGTGTGTGTGTGTGTGTGTGTGTGTTTGTTATAGTGCTATATGTTAGGATGGAGAATCACTGTGATTTACTGAGAAGGTTTGTTCAGTGTGTGTGTAGGCCATAGTGCTATATGTTAGTCTGGAGAATCACTGTGATTTATTGAGAAAGTTTGTTCAGTGTGTGTGTGTAGGCCATAGTGCTATATGTTAGTCTGGAGAATCACTGTGATTTATTGAGAAGGTATGTTCAGTGTATTTGTAGGCCATAGTGCTCTCTGTTAGAGAATCACTGTGATTTATTGAGAAGGTTTATTCAGTGTATGTGTAGGCCATAGTGCTATATGTTTGTCTGGAAAATCACTGTGATTTATTGAGAAGGTTTGTTCAGTGTGTGTGTAGGTCACAGTACCATATGTTAGTCTGGAGAATCCCTGTTGTTTATTGAGAGGTTTGTTCAGTGTGTGTGGGTCATAGTAATAAATGTTACTCTGCAGAATCACTGTGATTTATTGAGAATGTTTGTTACATGTGGGTGTGTAGGCTATAGTGATATATGTCAGTCTGCAGAATCACTGTGATTTACTGAGAAAGGTTGTTCAGTGTGTGTAGGCCATAGTGCTATATGTTAGTCTGGAGAATCACTGTGATTTATTGAGCAGGTTTGTTCAGTGTGTGTGTGTAGGCCATAGTGCTATATGTTTGTCTGGAAATTCACTGTGATTTATTGAGAAGATTTGTTTAGTGTGTGTGTGTAGGCCATAGTGCTATATGTTAATCTAGTGAATCACTGTGATTTATTGAGAAGGTTTGTTCAGTGAGTGTGTGTGTAGGCCATAATGCTATATGTTAGTCTGGATAATCATTGTGATTTATTGAGAAGATTTGATCATTGTCTCTGTAGGCCATAGTACTATATGTTAATCTTGAGAATCACTGTGATTTATTGAGAATGTTTGTTCAGTGTGTGTGTAAGCCATAGTACTATATGTTAGTCTGGAGAATCACTGTGATTTATTGAGGAGGTTTGTTTAGTATGTATGTGTAGGCCATAGTGCTATATGGTAGTCTGGAGAATTACTGTGATTCTTTGAAAAGGTTTGTTCAATGTGTGTGCAGGCCATAGTGGTATATGTTGGCCTGGAGAATCACTGTAATTTATTAAGAAGATTTGTTCAGTGTGTGTGTAGGCCACAGTGCTATGCGTTACTCTGTCGGATCACTGTAATTTATTGAGAAGGTATGTTCAGTGTTTGTGTAGGCCATAGTGCTATTTGTTAATCTGGAGAATCACTGGGATTTATTGAGAAGGTTTCTTCAGTGTGTGTGTACGCCACAGTGCTATATGTTAGCTGGAGAATCACAGTGATTTACTGAGACGGTTTTTTCAGTGTGTGTGTAGGCCATAGTACTATATGTTGATCTGGACATTCACTGTGATTTATTGAGAAGGTTTGTTCAGTGTGTGTGTACACCATAGTGCTATATGTTTGTCTGGAGAATTACTGTGATTTATTGAGAACGTTTGCTCAGTGTGTGTGTGTGTGTGTGTGTGTGTGTGTGTGTGTGTGTGTGTGTGTGTGTGTTGGTCATAGTGCTATATGTTAGGCTGGAGAATCAATGTGATTTACTGAGAAGGTTTGTTCAGTGTGTGTGTAGGCCGTAAATCTATATATTAGTCTGGAGAATTACTGTGATTTATTGAGAAGGTTTGTTCAGTGTTCGTGGAGGCCATAGTACTGTACATTAGTCTGAAGACTTACTGTGATTTATTGAGAAGGTTGGTTCAGTGTGTGTGTAGGCCATAGTGCTATATGTTAGTCTGGAAAATCACCGTGATTCATTGCGGAGGTTTGTTCAGTGTGTGTGTGTGTATGCCATAGTGTTATATGTTAGTCTGGAGAATCACTGTGATTTATTGAGAAGGTTTACTCAGTGTATGTGTAGGCCATAGTGCTATATGTTATTCTGGAAAATTACTGAGATTTATTGAGAAGATTTGTTCAGTGTGTGTGTAGGCCATAGTACTATATGTTAGTCTGGAGAATAACTGATTTATTGAGAAGGTTTCTTCAGTGTGTGTGTGTGTGTGTGTGTGTGTGTGTGTGTGTGTGTGTAGGCCATAGTGCTATATGTTAGTCTGGAGAATCACTGTGATTTATTGAGAATGTTGGCCATAGTAACATATGTTAGTCTGGAAAATCTCTGTGATTTAATGAGAAGGTTTTTTTCAGTGTGTGTTTGTGTGTGTGTGTGATTTTGTTATAGTGCTATATGTTAGGATGGAGAATCACTTTGATTTACTGAGAAGGTTTGTTCAGTGTGTGTGTAGGCCATAGTGCTATATGTTAGTCTGGAGAATCACTGTGATTTATTGAGAAGGTTTATTCAGTGTATGTGTAGGCCATAGTGCTACATGTTTGTCTGGAAAATCACTGTGATTTATTGAGAAGATTTGTTCAGTGTGTGTGTAGGCCATAGTACTATATGTTAGTCTTTAGAATCTCTATGATTTATTGAGAAGGTTTATTCAGTTTATGTGTAGGCCATAGTGCTATATGTTTGTCTGGAAAATCACTGTGATTTATTGAGAAGGTTTGTTCAGTGTGTGTGTAGGTCACAGTACCATATGTTAGTCTGGAGAATCCCTGTTGTTTATTGAGAGGTTTGTTCAGTGTGTGTGGGTCATAGTAATAAATGTTACTCTGCAGAATCACTGTGATTTATTGAGAAGGTTTGTTACATGTGGGTGTGTAGGCTATAGTGATATATGTTAGTCTGCAGAATCACTGTGATTTACTGAGAAAGGTTGTTCAGTGTGTGTAGGCCATAGTGCTATATGTTAGTCTGGAGAATCACTGTGATTTATTGAGCAGGTTTGTTCAGTGTGTGTATAGGCCATAGTGCTATATGTTAGTCTGGAGAATCACTGTGATTTATTGAGAAGGTTTGCTCAGTGTGCGTGTGTAGGCCATAGTGCTATATTTTACCCTGGAGAATCAATGTGATTTATTGAGAAGGTTTGTGTGTGTGTAGGCCATAGTGCTATATGTTTGTCTGGAAATTCACTGTGATTTATTGAGAAGATTTGTTTAGTGTGTGTGTGTAGGCCATAGTGCTATATGTTAATCTAGTGAATCACTGTGATTTATTGAGAAGGTTTGTTCAGTGAGTGTGTGTGTAGGCCATAATGCTATATGTTAGTCTGGATAATCATTGTGATTTATTGAGAAGATTTGATCATTGTCTCTGTAGGCCATAGTACTATATGTTAATCTTGAGAATCACTGTGATTTATTGAGAATGTTTGTTCAGTGTGTGTGTAAGCCATAGTACTATATGTTAGTCTGGAGAATCACTGTGATTTATTGAGGAGGTTTGTTTAGTATGTATGTGTAGGCCATAGTGCTATATGGTAGTCTGGAGAATTACTGTGATTCTTTGAAAAGGTTTGTTCAATGTGTGTGCAGGCCATAGTGGTATATGTTGGCCTGGAGAATCACTGTAATTTATTAAGAAGATTTGTTCAGTGTGTGTGTAGGCCACAGTGCTATGCGTTACTCTGTCGGATCACTGTAATTTATTGAGAAGGTATGTTCAGTGTTTGTGTAGGCCATAGTGCTATTTGTTAATCTGGAGAATCACTGGGATTTATTGAGAAGGTTTCTTCAGTGTGTGTGTACGCCACAGTGCTATATGTTAGCTGGAGAATCACAGTGATTTACTGAGACGGTTTTTTCAGTGTGTGTGTAGGCCATAGTACTATATGTTGATCTGGACATTCACTGTGATTTATTGAGAAGGTTTGTTCAGTGTGTGTGTACACCATAGTGCTATATGTTTGTCTGGAGAATTACTGTGATTTATTGAGAACGTTTGCTCAGTGTGTGTGTGTGTGTGTGTGTGTGTGTGTGTGTGTGTGTGTGTGTGTGTGTGTGTGTTGGTCATAGTGCTATATGTTAGGCTGGAGAATCAATGTGATTTACTGAGAAGGTTTGTTCAGTGTGTGTGTAGGCCGTAAATCTATATATTAGTCTGGAGAATTACTGTGATTTATTGAGAAGGTTTGTTCAGTGTTCGTGGAGGCCATAGTACTGTACATTAGTCTGAAGACTTACTGTGATTTATTGAGAAGGTTGGTTCAGTGTGTGTGTAGGCCATAGTGCTATATGTTAGTCTGGAAAATCACCGTGATTCATTGCGGAGGTTTGTTCAGTGTGTGTGTGTGTATGCCATAGTGTTATATGTTAGTCTGGAGAATCACTGTGATTTATTGAGAAGGTTTACTCAGTGTATGTGTAGGCCATAGTGCTATATGTTATTCTGGAAAATTACTGAGATTTATTGAGAAGATTTGTTCAGTGTGTGTGTAGGCCATAGTACTATATGTTAGTCTGGAGAATAACTGATTTATTGAGAAGGTTTCTTCAGTGTGTGTGTGTGTGTGTGTGTGTGTGTGTGTGTGTGTGTGTGTGTGTGTGTGTGTGTGTGTGTGTGTAGGCCATAGTGCTATATGTTAGTCTGGAAAATCTCTGTGATTTAATGAGAAGGTTTTTTTCAGTGTGTGTTTGTGTGTGTGTGTGATTTTGTTATAGTGCTATATGTTAGGATGGAGAATCACTTTGATTTACTGAGAAGGTTTGTTCAGTGTGTGTGTAGGCCATAGTGCTATATGTTAGTCTGGAGAATCAGTGTGATTTATTGAGAAGGTTTATTCAGTGTATGTGTAGGCCATAGTGCTACATGTTTGTCTGGAAAATCACTGTGATTTATTGAGAAGATTTGTTCAGTGTGTGTGTAGGCCATAGTACTATATGTTAGTCTTTAGAATCACTATGATTTATTGAGAAGGTTTATTCAGTTTATGTGTAGGCCATAGTGCTATATGTTTGTCTGGAAAATCACTGTGATTTATTGAGAAGGTTTGTTCAGTGTGAGTGTGTAGGCCATAGTGCTATATTTTTGTCTGGAAAATCACTGTGATTTATTGAGAAGATTTGTTCAGTGTGTGTTTAGGCCATAGTATTATATGTTAGTCTGGAGAATCACTGTGATTTATTGAGAAGGTTTGTTCAGTGTATGTGTAGGCCATAGTGCTATCTGTTAATCTAGAGAATCACTGTGATTTATTAAGAAGCTTTGTTCAGTGTGTGTGTAGGCCATAATGCTATAGGTTAGTCTGGAGAATCACTGTGATTTATTGAGAAGGTTTGTTCATTGTGTGTGTAGGCCAAAGTACTATATGTTAGTCTGGAGAATCACTGTGATTTATTGAGCAGGTTTGTTCAGTGTGTGTGTAGGCCATAGTGCTTTATGTTAGTCTGGAGAATTACTGTGATTTATTAAGAAGGTTTGTTCAGTGTGTGCAGGCCATAGTGCTATATGTTAGTCTGGAGAATCACTGTGATTTATTGAGAAGGTTTGTTGTGTGTGTGTGTGTGTGTGTGTGTGTGTGTGTGTGTGTGTGTATGTGTGTGTGTAGGCCATAGTGCTATATGTTAGTCTGGAGAATCACTGTGATTTTTTGAGAAGTTTTGTTCAGTCTGTGTGTGTGTGTAGGGCATAGTGCAATATGTTAGTCTGGAAAATCACTGTGATTTATTGAGAAGGTTTATTCTGTGTGTGTGTAGGCCATAGTGCTATATGTTTGTCTGGATAATCACTGTGATTTATTGAGAAGATTTGTTTAGTGTGTCTGTGTAGGCCATAGTGCTATATGTTAATCTAGTGAATCACTGTGATTTAGTGAGAAGGTTTGTTCAGTGAGTGTGTGTGTGTAGGCCATAATGCTATATGTTAGTCTGGATAATCTCTGTGATTTATTGAGAAGATTTGATCATTGTGTCTGTAGGCCATGGTACTATATGTTAATCTGGAGAATCACTGTGATTTATTGAGAAGGTTTGTTCAGTGTGTGTGTGTGTGTGTGTGTAGGCCATAGTGCTATATGTTAGTCTGGATAATCACTGTGATTTATTGAGAATGTTTGTTCAGTGTGTGTGTAAGCCATAGTACTATATGTTAGTCTGGAGAATCACTGTGATTTATTGAGGTGGTTTGTTTAGTATGTATGTGTAGGCCATAGTGCTATATGGTAGTCTGGAGAATTACTGTGATTCTTTGAAAAGGTTTGTTCAGTGTGTGTGCAGGCCATAGTGCTATATGTTGGCCTGGAGAATCACTGTAATTTATTGAGAAGATTTGTTCAGTGTGTGTGTAGGCCACAGTGCTATGCGTTACTCTGTAGGATCACTGTAATTTATTGAGAAGGTATGTTCAGTGTTTGTGTAGGCCATAGTGCTATTTGTTAATCTGGAGAATCACTGGGATTTATTGAGAAGGTTTCTTCAGTGTGTGTGTACGCCACAGTGCTATATGTTAGCTGGAGAATCACAGTGATTTACTGAGACGTTTTTTTCAGTGTGTTTGTAGGCCATAGTACTATATGTTGGTCTGGACATTCACTGTGATTTATTGAGAAGGTTTGTTCAGTGTGTGTGTACGCCATAGTGCTATATGTTTGTCTGGAGAATTACTGTGATTTATTGAGAACGTTTGCTCAGTGTGTGTGTGTGTGTGTGTGTGTGTGTGTGTGTGTGTGTGTGTGTGTGTGCGTGTGTTGGTCATAGTGCTATATGTTAGGCTGGAGTATCACTGTGATTTACTGAGAAGGTTTGTTCAGTGTGTGTGTAGGCCGTAAATCTATATATTAGTCTGGAGAATTACTGTGATTTATTGAGAAGGTTTGTTCAGTGTTCGTGGAGGCCATACTACTGTACATTAGTCTGAAGACTTACTGTGATTTATTGAGAAGGTTGGTTCAGTGTGTGTGTAGGCCATAGTGCTATATGTTAGTCTGGAAAATCACTGTGATTCATTGAGGAGGTTTGTTCAGTGTGTGTGTGTATGCCATAGTGTTATATGTTAGTCTGGAGAATCACTGTGATTTATTGAGAAGGTTTACTCAGTGTATGTGTAGGCCATAGTGCTATATGTTAGTCTGGAGAATTACTGTGATTTATTGAGAAGGTTTGTTCAGTGTGTGTGCAGGCCATAGTGCTATATGTTAGTCTGGAGAATCACTGTGATTTATTGAGAATGTTGGCCATAGTAATATATGTTAGTCTGGAAAATCTCTGTGATTTAATGTGAAGGTTTATTTCATTGTGTGTGTGTGTGTGTGTGTGTGTGTGTGTGTGTGTGTGTGTGTGTGTGTGTGTGTGTGTGTGTGTGTGTGTGTGTGTGTGTGTGTGTGTGTGTGTGTGTGTGTGTGTGTGTTTGTTATAGTGCTATATGTTAGGTTGGAGAATCACTGTGATTTATTGAGAAAGTTTTTTCAGTGTGTGTGTGTGTAGGCCATAGTGCTATATGTTAGTCTGGAGAATCACTGTGATTTATTGAGAAGGTTTGTTCAGTGTATTTGTAGGCCATAGTGCTCTCTGTTAGAGAATCACTGTGATTTATTGAGAAGTTTTATTCAGTGTATGTGTAGGCCATAGTGCTATATGTTTGTCTGGAAAATCACTATGATTTATTGAGAAGGTTTGTTCAGTGTGTGTATAGGTCACAGTACCATATGTTAGTCTGGAGAATCCCTGTGGTTTATTGAGAGGTTTGTTCAGTGTGTGTGGGTCATAGTAATAAATGTTGCTCTGCAGAATCACTGTGATTTATTGAGATGGTTTGTTACATGTGGGTGTGTAGGCTATAGTGCTATATGTCAGTCTGCAGAATCACTGTGATTTACTGAGAAAGGTTGTTCAGTGTGTGTAGGCCATAGTGCTGAATGTTAGTCTGGAGAATCACTGTGATTTATTGAGAAGGTTTGTTCAGTGTGTGTATAGGCCATAGTGCTATATGTTAGTCTGGAGAATCACTGTGATTTATTGAGAAGGTTTGTTCAGTGTGCGTGTGTAGGCCATAGTGCTATATTTTACCCTGGAGAATCAGTGTGATTTATTGAGAAGGTTTGTTCAGTGTGTGTGTGTAGGCCATAGTGCTATATGTTAGTCTGGTAAATCACTGTGATTTATTGAGAAGGTTTGTTAAGTGTGTGTGTGTGTGTGTGTGTGTGTGTGTGTGTGTGTGTGTGTGTAAGCCATAGTACTACATGTTGGTCTCGAGAATAACTGCGATTAATTGAGAAAGTTTGTTCAGTGTGTGTGTGTGTGTGTGTGTGTGTGTGTGTGTGTGTGTGTGTGTAGGCAATAGTGCTATATGTTAGTCTGGTGTATCACTGTGATTTATTGAGGTTTGTTCAGTGTGTGTGTGTGTAGGCCACAGTGCTATATGTTAGTCTGGAGAATCACTTTGATTTATTGAGAAGGTTTGCTCATTGTGTGTGTGTGTTGGCCTTAGTGCTACATGTTAGTCTGGAGAATGACTGTGATTTATTGAGAAGATTTGCTCAGTTTGGTGTAGACCATAGTGCTATATGTTAGTACTTGAGAATCACTGTGATTTATTAAGAAGGTTTGTTCAGTTTGTGTGAATAGGACAGTGTGCTATATGTTAATCTGGAGATTCACTGTGATTTATTGAGAAGGTTTGTTCAGTGTGTGTGTGTAGGCGATAGTGATGTATGTTAGTCTGGAGAATCACTGTGATTTATTGAGAAGGTTTGTTCAGTGTGTATGTGTGTGTGTGTAGGCCATAGTTCTATATGTTAGGCTGGAGAATCACTGTGATTTAATGAGAAGGTTTGTTCAGTGTGTGTGTGTAGGCCATAGTGCTATATGTTAGGCTGGAGAATCACTGTGACTTACTGAGAAGGTTTGTTCAGTGTGTGTGTAGGCATTAGTGCTGTATGTTAGTCTGGAGAATTACTGTGATTTATTGAGAAGGTTAGTTCAAAGTGTGTGTGGAGCCAATAGTGTTATATGTTAGTCTGGAGAATCACTGTGATTTGTTGAGAAGGTTTGTTTAGTGTGTGTGTGTAGGCCATAGTGCTATATGTTAGTCTGGAAAATCACTGTGATTCATTGAGGAGGTTTGTTCAGTGTGTGTGTATGCCATAGTGTTATATGTTAGTCTGGAGAATCACTGTGATTTATTGAGAAGGTTTGTTCAGTGTGTGTGTAGGCCATAGTGCTATATGTTAATCTGGAGAATCACTGTGATTTATTGAGAATGTTGGCCATAGTAATATATGTTAGTCTCGAAAATCTCTGTGATTTAATGAGAAGGTTTTTTTCAGTGTGTGTGAGTGTATGTGTGTATGTGTGTATGTGTGTGTGTGTGTGTGTGTGTGTGTGTGTGTGTGTGTGTGTGTGTGTGTGTGTGTGTGTTTGTTATAGTGCTATATGTTAGGATGGTGAATCACTGTGATTTACTGAGAAGGTTTGTTCAGTGTGTGTGTAGGCCATAGTGCTATATGTTAGTCTGGAGAATCACTGTGATTTATTGAGAAAGTTTTTTCAGTGTGTGTGTGTGTAGGCCATAGTGCTATATGTTAGTCTGGAGAATCACTGTGATTTATTGAGAAGGTTTGTTCAGTGTGTGTATAGGCCACAGTACCATATGTTAGTCTGGAGAATCCCTGTGGTTTATTGAGAGGTTTGTTCAGTGTGTGTGGGTCATAGTAATAAATGTTGCTCTGCAGAATCACTGTGATTTATTGAGAAGGTTTGTTACATGTGGGTGTGTAGGCTATAGTGCTATATGTCAGTCTGCAGAATCACTGTGATTTACTGAGAAAGGTTGTTCAGTGTGTGTAGGCCATAGTGCTATATGTTAGTCTGGAGAATCACTGTGATTTATTGAGAAGGTTTATTCAGTGTATGTGTAGGCCATAGTGCTATATGTTTGTCTGGAAAATCACTGTGATTTATTGAGAAGGTTTGTTCAGTGTGTGTATAGGCCACAGTACCATATGTTAGTCTGGAGAATCCCTGTGGTTTATTGAGAGGTTTGTTCAGTGTGTGTGGGTCATAGTAATAAATGTTGCTCTGCAGAATCACTGTGATTTATTGAGAAGGTTTGTTACATGTGGGTGTGTAGGCTATAGTGCTATATGTCAGTCTGCAGAATCACTGTGATTTACTGAGAAAGGTTGTTCAGTGTGTGTAGGCCATAGTGCTATATGTTAGTCTGGAGAATCACTGTGATTTATTGAGAAGGTTTGTTCAGTGTGTGTATAGGCCATAGTGCTATATGTTAGTCTGGAGAATCACTGTGATTTATTGAGAAGGTTTGTTCAGTGTGTGTGTAGGCCATAGTGCTATATTTTACCCTGGAGAATCAGTGTGATTTATTGAGAAGGTTTGTTCAGTGTGTGTGTGTGTAGGCCATAGTGCTATATGTTAGTCTGGTAAATCACTGTGATTTATTGAGAAGGTTTGTTAAGTGTGTGTGTGTGTGTGTGTGTGTGTAAGCCATAGTACTACATGTTGGTCTGGAGAATAACTGTGATTAATTGAGAAGGTTTGTTCAGTGTGTGTGTGTGTGTGTGTGTGTGTGTGTGTGTGTGTGTGTGTGTGTGTGTGTGTAGGCAATAGTGCTATATGTTAGTCTGGTGTATCATTGTGATTTATTGAGGTTTGTTCAGTGTGTGTGTGTGTAGGCCACAGTGCTATATGTTAGTCTGGAGAATCACTTTGATTTATTGAGAAGGTTTGCTCATTGTGTGTGTGTGTTGGCCTTAGTGCTACATGTTAGTCTGGAGAATCACTGTGATTTATTGAGAAGGTTTGTTCAGTGTGTATGTGTGTGTGTAGGCCATAGTTCTATATGTTTGGCTGGAGAATCACTGTGATTTAATGAGAAGGTTTGTTCAGTGTGTGTGTGTAGGCCATAGTGCTATATGTTAGGCTGGAGAATCACTGTGACTTACTGAGAAGGTTTGTTCAGTGTGTGTGTAGGCATTAGTGCTGTATGTTAGTCTGGAGAATTACTGTGATTTATTGAGAAGGTTAGTTCAAAGTGTGTGTGGAGCCAATAGTGTTATATGTTAGTCTGGAGAATCACTGTGATTTGTTGAGAAGGTTTGTTCAGTGTGTGTGTAGGCCATAGTGCTATATGTTAGTCTGGAAAATCACTGTGATTCATTGAGGAGGTTTGTTCAGTGTGTGTGTGTATGCCATAGTGTTATATGTTAGTCTGGAGAATCACTGTGATTTATTGAGAAGGTTTACTCAGTGTATGTGTAGGCCATAGTGTTATATGTTAGTCTGGAGTATTACTCTGATTTATTGAGAAGGTTTGTTCAGTGTGTGTGTAGGCCATAGTGCTATATGTTAATCTGGAGAATCACTGTGATTTATTGAGAATGTTGGCCATAGTAATATATGTTAGTCTCGAAAATCTCTGTGATTTAATGAGAAGGTTTTTTTCAGTGTGTGTGAGTGTGTGTGTGTGTATGTGTGTGTGTGTGTGTGTGTGTGTGTGTGTGTGTGTGTGTGTGTGTGTGTGTGTGTTTGTTATAGTGCTATATGTTAGGATGGAGAATCACTGTGATTTACTGAGAAGGTTTATTCAGTGTGTGTAGGCCATAGTGCTATATGTTAGTCTGGAGAATCACTGTGATTTATTGAGAAAGTTTGTTCAGTGTGTGTGTGTAGGCCATAGTGCTATATGTTAGTCTGGAGAATCACTGTGATTTATTGAGAAGGTTTGTTCAGTGTAGTTGTAGGCCAAAGTGCTCTCTGTTAGAGAATCACTGTGATTTATTGAGAAGGTTTATTCAGTGTATGTTTAGGCCATAGTGCTATATGTTTGTCTGGAAAATCACTGTGATTTATTGAGAAGGTTTGTTCAGTGTGTGTGTAGGTCACAGTACCATATGTTAGTCTGGAGAATCCCTGTGGTTTATTGAGAAGGTTTGTTCAGTGTGTGTGGGCCATAGTGATAAATGTTACTCTGCAGAATCACTGTGAATTATTGAGAAGGTTTGTTTCATGTGGGTGTGTAGGCTATAGTGCTATATGTCAGTCTGCAGAATCACTGTGATTTACTGAGAAAGGTTGTTCAGTGTGTGTAGGCCATAGTGCTATATGTTAGTCTGGAGAATCACTGTGATTTATTGAGAAGGTTTATTCAGTGTATGTGTAGGCCATAGTGCTATATGTTTGTCTGGAAAATCACTGTGATTTATTGAGAAGGTTTGTTCAGTGTGTGTATAGGCCACAGTACCATATGTTAGTCTGGAGAATCCCTGTGGTTTATTGAGAGGTTTGTTCAGTGTGTGTGTGGGTCATAGTAATAAATGTTGCTCTGCAGAATCACTGTGATTTATTGAGAAGGTTTGTTACATGTGGGTGTGTAGGCTATAGTGCTATATGTCAGTCTGCAGAATCACTGTGATTTACTGAGAAAGGTTGTTCAGTGTGTGTAGGCCATAGTGCTATATGTTAGTCTGGAGAATCACTGTGATTTATTGAGAAGGTTTGTTCAGTGTGTGTATAGGCCATAGTGCTATATGTTAGTCTGGAGAATCACTGTGATTTATTGAGAAGGTTTGTTCAGTGTGCGTGTGTAGGCCATAGTGCTATATTTTACCCTGGAGAATCAGTGTGATTTATTGAGAAGGTTTGTTCAGTGTGTGTGTGTGTAGGCCATAGTGCTATATGTTAGTCTGGTAAATCACTGTGATTTATTGAGAAGGTTTGTTAAGTGTGTGTGTGTGTGTGTGTGTGTGTGTGTGTGTGTGTGTGTGTAAGCCATAGTACTACATGTTGGTCTGGAGAATAACTGTGATTAATTGAGAAGGTTTGTTCAGTGTGTGTGTGTGTTTGTGTGTGTGTGTGTGTGTGTGTGTGTGTGTGTGTGTGTGTGTGTAGGCAATAGTGCTATATGTTAGTCTGGTGTATCATTGTGATTTATTGAGGTTTGTTCAGTGTGTGTGTGTGTAGGCCACAGTGCTATATGTTAGTCTGGAGAATCACTTTGATTTATTGAGAAGGTTTGCTCATTGTGTGTGTGTGTTGGCCTTAGTGCTACATGTTAGTCTGGAGAATCACTGTGATTTATTGAGAAGGTTTGTTCAGTGTGTGTGTGTGTAGGCCATAGTTCTATATGTTTGGCTGGAGAATCACTGTGATTTAATGAGAAGGTTTGTTCAGTGTGTGTGTGTAGGCCATAGTGCTATATGTTAGGCTGGAGAATCACTGTGACTTACTGAGAAGGTTTGTTCAGTGTGTGTGTAGGCATTAGTGCTGTATGTTAGTCTGGAGAATTACTGTGATTTATTGAGAAGGTTAGTTCAAAGTGTGTGTGGAGCCAATAGTGTTATATGTTAGTCTGGAGAATCACTGTGATTTGTTGAGAAGGTTTGTTCAGTGTGTGTGTGTAGGCCATAGTGCTATATGTTAGTCTGGAAAATCACTGTGATTCATTGAGGAGGTTTGTTCAGTGTGTGTGTGTATGCCATAGTGTTATATGTTAGTCTGGAGAATCACTGTGATTTATTGAGAAGGTTTACTCAGTGTATGTGTAGGCCATAGTGTTATATGTTAGTCTGGAGTATTACTCTGATTTATTGAGAAGGTTTGTTCAGTGTGTGTGTAGGCCATAGTGCTATATGTTAATCTGGAGAATCACTGTGATTTATTGAGAATGTTGGCCATAGTAATATATGTTAGTCTCGAAAATCTCTGTGATTTAATGAGAAGGTTTTTTTCAGTGTGTGTGAGTGTGTGTGTGTGTATGTGTGTGTGTGTGTGTGTGTGTGTGTGTGTGTGTGTGTGTGTGTGTGTGTGTTTGTTATAGTGCTATATGTTAGGATGGAGAATCACTGTGATTTACTGAGAAGGTTTGTTCAGTGTGTGTGTAGGCCATAGTGCTATATGTTAGTCTGGAGAATCACTGTGATTTATTGAGAAAGTTTGTTCAGTGTGTGTGTGTAGGCCATAGTGCTATATGTTAGTCTGGAGAATCACTGTGATTTATTGAGAAGGTTTGTTCAGTGTAGTTGTAGGCCAAAGTGCTCTCTGTTAGAGAATCACTGTGATTTATTGAGAAGGTTTATTCAGTGTATGTTTAGGCCATAGTGCTATATGTTTGTCTGGAAAATCACTGTGATTTATTGAGAAGGTTTGTTCAGTGTGTGTGTAGGTCACAGTACCATATGTTAGTCTGGAGAATCCCTGTGGTTTATTGAGAAGGTTTGTTCAGTGTGTGTGGGCCATAGTGATAAATGTTACTCTGCAGAATCACTGTGAATTATTGAGAAGGTTTGTTTCATGTGGGTGTGTAGGCTATAGTGCTATATGTCAGTCTGCAGAATCACTGTGATTTACTGAGAAAGGTTGTTCAGTGTGTGTAGGCCATAGTGCTATATGTTAGTCTGGAGAATCACTGTGATTTATTGAGAAGGTTTGTTCAGTGTGTGTATAGGCCATAGTGCTATATGTTAGTCTGGAGAATCACTGTGATTTATTGAGAAGGTTTGTTCAGTGTGCGTGTGTAGGCCATAGTGCTATATTTTAGCCTGGAGAATCAGTGTGATTTATTGCGAAGGTTTGTCCAGTGTGTGTGTGTAGGCCATAGTGCTATATGTTAGTCTGGTAAATCACTGTGATTTATTGAGAAGGTTTGTTAAGTGTGTGTGTGTGTGTGTGTGTGTGTGTGTGTGTGTGTAAGCCATAGTACTACATGTTGGTCTGGAGAATAACTGTGATTAATTGAGAAGGTTTGTTCAGTGTGTGTGTGTGTGTGTGTGTGTGTGTAGGCAATAGTGCTATATGTTAGTCTGGTGTATCACTGTGATTTATTGTGGTTTGTTCAGTGTGTGTGTGTGTGTAGGCCACAGTGCTATATGTTAGTCTGGAGAATCACTTTGATTTATTGAGAAGGTTTGCTCAGTGTGTGTGTGTTGGCCTTAGTGCTACATGTTAGTCTGGAGAATGACTGTGATTTATTGAGAAGATTTGCTCAGTTTGGTGTAGGCCATAGTGCTATATGTTAGTACTTGAGAATCACTGTGATTTATTAAGAAGGTTTGTTCAGTCTGTGTGAATTGGACAGTGTGCTATATGTTAATCTGGAGAATCACTGTGATTTATTGAGAAGGTTTGTTCAGTGTGTGTGTGTAGGCCATAGTGATGTATGTTAGTCTGGAGAATCAGTGTGATTTATTGAGAAGGTTTGTTCAGTGTGTATGTGTGTGTGTGTAGGCCATAGTGCTATATGTTAGGCTGGAGAATCACTGTGATTTAATGAGAAGGTTTGTTCAGTGTGTGTGTGTAGGCCATAGTGCTATATGTTAGGCTGGAGAATCACTGTGACTTACTGAGAAGGTTTGTTCAGTGTTTGTGTAGGCATTAGTGCTATATGTTAGTCTGGAGAATTACTGTGATTTATTGAGAAGGTTAGTTCAAAGTGTGTGTAGGCCATAGTGCTATATGTTAGTCTGGAGAATCACTGTGATTTATTGAGAAGGTTTGTTCAGTGTGTGTGTAAGCCATAGTGCTATATGTTAGACTGGAGAATCACTGTGATTTACTGAGAAAGTTTATTCAGTGTGTGTGTTGGCCATAGTGCTATATGTTAGTCTGGAAAATCACTGTGATTTATTGACACGATTTGTTTAGTGTGTGTGTAGGCCATAGTACTATATATTAGTATGGAGATTCACTCTGATTTATTGAGGTTTGTTCAGTGTGTTTGTGTGTATGCCATACTGCTATATGTTAGTCTGGAGAATCACTGTGATTTATTGAGAATGTTTGTTCATTATGTGTGTAGGCCATTGTGCTATATGTTAGTCTGGAGAATTAATGCGATTTATTGAGAAGGTGTGTGTGTGTGTGTGTGTGTGTGTGTGTGTGTGTGTGTGTAGGCCATAGTGCCAGGGGCGGCTCGTGGCATCGGGCTGCCGGACTGCAGCCCCCTCAAAATAAAAAATAGAAAGAAAAATAAAGAAAAATAAAAAAAATTAATTTTTTGAAAATTCTCGGACTTCGCGCATGCGCAGTAGTCCCGACTACTGTCGGTCTATGCCCATGCTCAAGGCAGTCTGGCAGTCCCCATAAGGGGACACAAGGAGACGTCTGTGCACTTTTAAAGTGCACAGACTCGCCAGGATTATGGGTCGCGTCCGGACTGCAAGAGCAGCAGCAGGACTCGGGAAGGAGCATTAGGATCTCGTCGGGCTTTCCTTGGGATCTCGCGGGTCTTGCAGTATTGCGCGGGAAGGATGTACATTAGCTGGATTTGTGTGTGTTTATGGTGCTTAGCTTTTTACCGTTGTGTGTGTATGGTGCTTATGCTTTACTGGAGTGAGTGAGTTTGTGTATGGTGCTTATGCTTTACTGGAGTGTGTGTGTGTGTGTGTGTGTGAAAATGCCCCAGGTGCTTATGGTGGTGTGGTAGGGAATACCTCAGGCTTGAACCCTGTACCCTGTATGCAGGTGTTAAAGACTTGAGTTCCCTACCCACCACCATTTGTAAAAAATTTCAGATTTTTGCCTCATATTCGATCTGATCTGTTCCTCATAATATCTGTGGTTTGTAAATGTTGCAATGCTTGATATTTGATGGTGTAGTAGTAGCATTGTTGCCTCACAGCTGCAGGTTCTGGGTTTGATTCTTGGCTGGGGTTCCTTCTTTGTGGGTCTGTATCTTCTCCTGTGTTTGTGTGGGTTTGCTTTTGTGTCCTCCCATGTTACAAAGACATGTCTGCATTATTTCTTCCTGGGCCTCTGCTGAAAATTGTTTATTTGTTCCAAGTCAGACTGTCCTGATTAAAAATGTTAAATAAAATTGACAGGCATTTGAATTTCAGACTTAAGGGTTTCTGAATGTTTAATTCCTTGCATATTTGATGGTGCAGTGGTAGTATTGTTGCCTCACAGCTATAGGTTTTCTGGTTTGATTCTTGGTTGTGGTGGCTTCTGTGTGGTGTCTGCATCTCCTCCATGTGTTTGTGTGGATTTGCTCTGGTGCCCTGCCATTTTACAAAGACGTGTCTGCAGTTTTAATCCCTGCTGAAAATTGGTTTTGTTCTGTCCGCAGTAAAATTGACAGGCATTTGAATTTCAGACTTCAGGTTTCTGAATGTTTAATTCCTTGCATAATTGATGGTGCGGTGGTAGTATTGTTGCCTCACAGCTATAGGTTTTCTGGTTTGATTCTTCGTTGGGGTGGCTTCTGTGTGGAGTCTGCATCTCCTGCCTGTGTTTGTGTGGATTTGCTCTGGTGCCCTGCCATTTTACAAAGATGTGTCTGCAGTTTTAATCCCTGCGTCTCTGCTGAAAATTGTTTTTGTTCTGTCCGCAGTAAAATTGACAGGCATTTGAATTTCAGACTTCAGGTTTCTGAATGTTTAATTCCTTGCATAATTGATGGTGCAGTGATAGTATTGTTGCCTCACAGCTATAGGTTTTCTGGTTTGATTCTTGGTTGGGGTGGCTTCTGTCTGCATCTCCTCCTGTATTTGTGTGGATTTGATCTGGTGCCCTGCCATTTTACAAAGACGTGTCTGCAGTTTTAATCCCTGCGTCTCTGCTGAAAATTGTTTTTGTTCTGTCTGCAGTAAAATTGACAGGCATTTGAATTTCAGACTTCAGGTTTCTGAATGTTTAATTCCTTGCATAATTGATGGTGCGGTGGTAGTATTGTTGCCTCACAGCTATAGGTTTTCTGGTTTGATTCTTGGTTGGGGTGGCTTCTGTGTGGAGTGTGCATCTCCTGCCTGTGTTTGTGTGGATTTGCTCTGGTGCCCTGCCATTTTACAAAGATGTGTCTGCAGTTTTAATCCCTGCATCTCTGCTGAAAATTGTTTTTGTTCTGTCCGCAGTAAAATTGACAGGCATTTGAATTTCAGACTTCAGGTTTCTGAATGTTTAATTCCTTGCATAATTGATGGTGCAGTGATAGTATTGTTGCCTCACAGCTGTAGGTTTTCTGGTTTGATTCTTGGTTGGGGTGGCTTCTGTGTGGAGTCTGCATCTCCTCCCTGTGTTTGTGTGGATTTGCTCTGGTGCCCTGCCATTTTACAAAGACGTGTCTGCAGTTTTAATCCCTGCGTCTCTGCTGAAAATTGTTTTTGTTCTGTCTGCAGTAAAATTGACCGGCATTTGAATTTCCAACTTCATGTTCTTCAGAATACATAGTAGCACAACCTTTTTTTTTTTAGCAATTTTCGAAGTTTATAAGATGAATATTTTAAATTTGTCCCTATTTTTGGGACTGTATTCCCCCATTATTGGCTTCGTCCAGATTTTTGTGCTAAGGTTGACAGCTATGGCAAGAACTGAATTCACTGAATATGTTTGAGGGCTGTATTCCCTCATTACTGGGTTTGTCCAGGTGTTTTGTACTAAGAGGTTGACAGCTATGGTGAGAACTGAATTCACTAAATGATAGCCATTTAAATTTCAGTCTTCCTCTTTTACAACGCAGCTGATGTGAGTGGTATGTTACTCTGACTGTTTTTGCTCAGGGACCTTGGCAGTAAAATATATGGTGGCAACACAACATTTTATTCTAGCAACTTTCCAAGATTATACAAGCAATGTTTAATGTGTCCCTGTTTTTGGGCTTTGACCCCCAATACATTTTGGCTTTTACCAGTTTTCTTGAGCTGCGAAGTTGAGATGCAGTTGAGTATTGAGTAGATTTTACAAGGAACTGAGAGCAGCAGGGGAATAGAAGTTTAGTGCTTTGCCAAGTTAATACTATAGCACAACAGGCTGTGTACTTGCTTTTGATGCAGAAGGTTGTGGGTTCTACTCCCACAAGGGGTAGATGCTGCCATTGAGAATGTTCTCCTTGGTGAAGATACTAACTATGAGTTCGTTATCAGTTTGCCATCCATTTCCTCTTGCAATATTATTACTATCTTATCATTTTTTTAATGTAATATAGGCAATTTATTCCTGAGGGGCAACAGACACTTTATTTTTCGATGAAACCATGAAATATAAAGGTGATTGCTAGCAGCAACCGCTTCATTAGTTACAGATTTCTTTAATGTGGAATTATTTAGATGACTGACTTCAGAGACTGTGCATATTTACTGATAATGGACTGTAGAATTGTGCATATTTACTGATAAAGGTGGACTGTAGAATTGTGCATATTTACTGATAATGGTGGACTGTGGAATTGTGCATATTTACTAATAATGGTGGACTGTAGAATTGTGTATATTTACTAATAATGGTGGACTGTGGAAGTCTGAGAAGACTTTTTTATGATAAATGTTCTCAACTGGGCAGTTTTGCCATTATGGGTGCATATGGTTTGTTTCATTGCTTACTGGAAAAATGTTCAAAACAAATTTAAAACACCCTGTAACAAGTGTACTGTATTGTACAAGGAATATAATTTTAGTACTATGAGGAAGGTGTATCAAAGAGCACATGTATGTTTCATATGCAAGGAGCCTATGATTCGAAAACAGCCCAAAATTAATCTTTATCTGCCACTGGCAAAATGTATTTTCTTTGAATGTGGGTTTCAATGCTGTTTCAATGAATGTGAGTTTCAAGGGCAGAGAAGTTTTAATGCTAAGTTTTCATTGTGAGACTGCATTGCTTTGTTTAACAGATGACTTAGTGTTTGTGCTGTAAAATACAAAATAAAACCTTCAAATGAAGTCCAACTCATCATAGAAGTAAAGCAGTATGCACATTAGTGTTTATGGTAAATGGAGTGAAATAGCCAAGTATAATGGTTCATTGGAATGGCTGCAGAGGCTCCATTCAACCATTATTTTGTCAGGGGGGGGAAGGGCAACAAACTCAGACAGGCCCAGCTGAACTATACCTCCCAACTGTCCAGATTTTCAAAGAATGAATAGATTTTTGCCTCTTATTTTTGGTTTGTTGTTCATAAAATTTGTAGTTTTAATTCCTAAATGATTTGCCAAAAGTCACTCTAAGTTTCAGACTTCATAACCTTCAGAAAAATGCATGTTAAAGTAAGAGCTGTTCTATCAACTGTCTCAATTTATACAAGAGCAATTTTTAGTACTGTTTATATGTGCCCCCAATATATTTGGCCTTGTTCAGATTTACTGCATTAACAGGTTGAGAGGTACATACAAATAAATTGCTTTATAGAATTAGGCATAGCCAACCTCTCAACTGTCCCCAATTTTTGGCTCAAAATGTTGCTCTTCCCCCTTATAATCCCTCCATAAAATAGCAATTTTGGAAGAAAACATGGAGGGTTTACAATTAAGAAATAACTGTAATAATCAAAGTTATAGATTACTTGAAATGCATGTAGATTCTTTTATATTTTGTCAGCTGCTCAAGGTAGCAGTACTAATATTAAAGTGTCCCTTCTTTGACAGGTAGCAGCTGTATTGTGTGTCTATTTTATATTTTGCATCACGCTTTTGTCCATTTTTCATAAAATTGTGTTTTTTGGCAAATTAGTGACATCACTAAAGACTGAAGTTAGAAAATGACAGACATTTGAGTTTCAGATTTTATACCCTTCGGAAAATTCATACTAATGCAAGACCTATTCTATTATCTTTCTAAGTTTATTAGAGCAATATTTAAAAATTGTCCTTATTGTTGGGCCTTTGTCCCATTTCTGTGTATGGCTTTGTCCAGATTTCTTGCTCTTGAGGTTGAGAGGTATGACAAATGTGTCAGGGCCATCACAGTCAGCCAGAGAGATTTCAAATTGTGACATGCTTGTTGCACCCTCAGCCCCCATGTAGTGACTCTGGATGTGTCCAAGCAAGGCAAGGAGTAGTTGTATCTACCTTGGATGGGGAGGACACACTGCATAAGTACTACAGTGGCTTTTCATCTGTCCTTGATTTTGCAGAATGGTCTGGTTTCTGTCATATTTTTGTACTGTTGATTTATGCTTATTACTCAAAGTGCCTGTTGCTCTGTGTTTTAAGTAGCAATGCTTTAATGACCATAAGGTAAGCTTGTCTGAGATCGTAAGATGCAAGTAAGCTTTAATAAGCATACTGTTAAAGAATTGCCAACATTGAAAGCCTTTCTGTTGTTGCCATGCAGAGAATACTTGACTAGATAATGTATAAGCCTTGGGTATTAAAGGACAGGATTCCATTATTTTAAAAAGCTCATTACACTTGTTGGAGACTTCCAGTCATCTCTACAGACTTTACCCGTAAACTAAACAGAATGCCAATCATGTGTGGTCCATAACCTGTACAGTAATCCTTTAAGCAATGTATCTTGAGCTTGTTTCTTGTTTGCTTTTCATTTTTACTTTTATCATGTTTTCCCCATGAAACAAGTTGTCAGGCAGCAGGTCTTTTGGATAAGAAACATTTTTACAAGTGGGGCATCACATAGATTTCTACTTTCAGCATGTTACTTGGTACTTTAATAAAGCTGAATATATTATAATTAGGACTGCAGTGCAAGGAGAAGTGGTTTGAGTTGAGTGCTTCTGGTTTTTCTTATACTTGATTTTGACTGGCATTCCAGTAATGTATTTAAAAGTAATTTATTTTTCATGCCTCACAACCTTTTGTTTCCATCTAGAAATTAAGTAAGCTGTCATGCAGCCAATGCATTGAAATATTTTTATTCTTCTACACCTATTTTGTCTTGATTGGACTTTCATAATGATGGTTTGCCACCCAGGGCAGCCGTATTTAATTAAAGTTAGTTTTTGTGGTTTTGTGCAAAGCTCCTCCCTTTCTGGTTGACCACACCCTCCTTGACCCCACCCATTCAGCTGTCTCCTGCAGCCCCTGTGATTTGAAGTCACCAGCCACTGCATAGAGCTATATGTTAATCTGGAGAATCACTGTGATTTATTGAGAAGGTTTGTTCAGGGTGTGTGTGTGTGTGTGTGTGTGCGTGTGTGTGTGTGTGTGTGTGTGTGTGTGTGTGTGTGTGTGTGTGTGTGTGTGTGTGTGTGTGTGTGCGTGTGTAGGCCATAGTGCTATATGTTAGTCTGGAGAGTCACTGTGATTTATTGAGAAGGTTTGTTCAGTGAGTGTGTAGCCCATAGTGCTTTATGCTAGTCTGGAGAATCACTGTGATTTATTGAGAAGATTGGTTCAGTGTGTCTGTATACCATAGTGCTATATGTTAGTCTGGAGAATCACTGTGATTTATTGAGAAGGTTTGTTCAGTGTGTGTAGAGGCCATAGTGGTATATGTTAGTCTGGAGAATTACTGTGATTTATTGAGAAGGTTTTTTTAGAGTGTGTGTAAGCCACAGTACTATATGTTAGTATGTAGAATCACTGTGATTTATTGAGATGCTTTGTTAAGTGTGTGTAGGCCTTAATGCTATATCTTAGTCTGGAGAATCAGTGTGATTTATTGAGAAGGTTTGTTCAGTCTGTGTTTAGGCCATAGTGCTATATGTTTGTCTGGAGAATCAATGTGATTTATCGAGAGGGTTTGTTCAGTGTATGTGTGTGTGTGTGTGTGTGTGTGTGTGTGTGTGTGTGTGTGTGTGTGTGTGTGTGTGTGTGTGTGTGTGTGTGTGTGTGTGTGTGTGTGTGTAGGCCATAGTACTACATGTTGGTCTGGTGAATCACTCTGATTTATTGAAAAGGTTTGTTAAGCATGTGTGTAGGCCATAGTGTCATATGTTAGTCTGGTGAATCACTGTGATTTATTGAGAAGGGTTGTTCAGTGTGTGTGTAGGCCACAGTGCTATATGTTATTCTGGAGAATCACTGTGGTTTATTGAGAAGGTTTTTTGTGTGTGTGTGTGTGTGTGTGTGTGTGTGTGTGTGTGTGTGTGTGTGTGTGTGTGTGTGTGTGTATGTGTATGTGTGTGTGTGTTTTTTGTGGGCAAGTATAATGGTTCATTGGAATGGCTGCAGAGGCTCCATTCAACCATTATTTTGTCAGGGGGGAAGGGCAACAAACTCAGACAGGCCCAGCTGAACTATACCTCCCAACTGTCCAGATTTTCAAAGAATGAATAGATTTTTGCCTCTTATTTTTGGTTTGTTGTTCATAAAATTTGTAGTTTTAATTCCTAAATGATTTGCCAAAAGTCACTCTAAGTTTCAGACTTCATAACCTTCAGAAAAATGCATGTTAAAGTAAGAGCTGTTCTATCAACTGTCTCAATTTATACAAGAGCAATTTTTAGTACTGTTTATATGTGCCCCCAATATATTTGGCCTTGTTCAGATTTACTGCATTAACAGGTTGAGAGGTACATACAAATAAATTGCTTTAT